>NW_016157218.1:398404-423220 GCF_001687245.7 Rhagoletis zephyria | reverse complement strand
CATGTCGTTCGAATGGACACCGACGCTCCAGCTCTGAAAGTATTCAACTCGGAACCCGCTGGTGGTAGCAGAGGAAGAGGGAGGCCCCCACTGCGATGGAAAGATCAGGTGGAGAAGGACTTGGCTTCACTTGGCGTTTCCAATAGGCGTCACTTGGCAAAGAGGAGAAACGACTGGCGTGCTTTGCTGAACTCGGCCAAATTGTTTAGGTGGTTACAGCGCCAAAAAAGAAGAAGAAGAAGAATCCAATCTAATATAATCTAATCAAACCGAATCGAGTTGAATTAAATCTGATCTAATAGATGAGGTACTCTAAATGTTCGAGAGAGAAATTGTGCCTTAGAATAGAATGACATGCTTTTTCTTTAAGAACCCATTTAAGGAACGCAATGTAAATTTTTTGGGTGCATCAGAACAAGGGGCTAGAAGATCTTTTGTATCCCTATGATATATCCTAACCCTGACGGCCCAGGATGTTAATAGCCTCCCCTATAAAAGATAAAGGTTTCTTAGTAAATGAATTCCTAAACTTAAGCGCATTGACTGAGAAAGAACTGATGTAATGCAGTCTAAGTCTGGCTAATGCTGCACAATCACACATAATGTGCTCCGATGTCTCTTCACCTTAAAGGCAAAGACGGCAATCCGTCTCTGTGGAAAGATGAATCCGGGGCATGTGAGAGCGCAGGTGATTATGGCCTGTTAATAAGATGTATTCCATCCTACTGAAAGGATAACCCAAAAGTCAGGCCCCTCTAAGGGCCCCACTTCTCCCCAGTATTTACTGCGTTCTGAGTTTACCTACGTTTCGATTATAAGCCTCGAGGAGGACCAAATGAGTCCCCAAAAGGGTTCCGGTCCAGAAGTGTAGGCGATAAGCCTTCCCTTGCCATTTCGTAAGCGATCTCGGTAGTTGAAATCCCACAGTATTCTGGTACCCGGCATAGTAGTACAGNATTGCCTTATGTTTGGTCCACTCCATACCCACATACATACATTCACCTACAAAAGTATCTGGCAAGCAGCTGGCGCTACAAGTGCTACAGTGCCAAGAGTTGGTTAGTGTCAAAGCATTCCTTGAAGGTCCTGTTGGAAAGGGCATTTATGGACGCCCGGATATCTGAAAATATAATTAGAGACACGAATTTTAAACCCCTATCAAGGTTTAGTCTGGCACAGATTGATATTGGTAGTATCTGGGTCTGAATAACCGTTGACCAAGTACCCATTGCAATAGAAAGTTTGGAGCCAGGTCCAAAGACATCCGTTCCTGCTCTGCCCTCCCCTTTGATCCGTTTGTGTACCAGTGTACATATCTGGAAAATTCCTCCAAGCTGCTGCTGCTTGGATAAAAATATGGAGTGGGGTTCAACCTAGGAGCGATTATAAGGCGGAGGAAACGCAATGAGCGGCTTAAAATTAAAACATATGATATACTATTGAAGTGGCCACACAATGAGAGGCATTTCTGAATGGTTGGTCGACGCCGCCGAGGAATAAAATCCGCTCATCACTCAGCCGCTCATTGCGTAGCCTAAGGCCGCGGATTAACACTTTTTTATTGCTTCTGTCAGCGACGGCAGCGCTATCCTTTGGAGTTTGTTCATACATGCAACGGCAGTTTATGTAGCGTTTTTGGTCAGCAGACTATGAAGGCATAAGTTACAATCGGATGGACTGTAGTTCGGTATAGCCATTCTATTAATTTGGAGTTAGGACTCCATGTTCGACCGAAAAGTCTTCCACAGGCCCACGTGGCTCGGGTGGATTTACTAAGAGTTTCGTCTAGATTGCAATTTCAGCTTAGTCTTTTATCCAGAATAATCCTGAGATATTTGACTTCGTCATAGTATTCAAGGACTGTTTTACCAAGGGTAACCGAACCGAGGTCATCATTGGAACACCAGTTTCATCTAAGGAATCAGCAAATCAGGTGCATAGAATATGTCGCGTAAGTTTTGCTGAGTTGTTAAGAAAGTAATAGACTATTCGCAAATATGGTGTCCTCCTTCTTAACAACTTCGTTAAATATGCTATTTTTGTTCGTAAGAATGTCTGATTGTTTGGCTTTTTATTTTGCTTTAATCTCACCAACTTACCATTAATCACTAAGAACTTTGCTGTTGCTTCTCACTTCCTAAACTAATTCCGCCTACTTTATACATATTTAATCTATGTGTAAGGCGGGTTTGTCTAAAACTTTCTCTTCTCTTCTTTCCTTCCTCGCGTTTTTTCGGAATGTTTAACAACTCAGCAGGACTTTGTTAGACTTTCATACTTTGTATATGTATGTACGAGTAGTAAGCTTTGTAGTTTTCGTACGTTGTTCAGTTGTGGCTATTCCCGCCACAATTATGGCATCATTATTATCTAAGGTCTGACAAGAGCAAAAAATGCAAAAAGTAAGAGTTGCACTTCATAAAAAATTCTGGAATATTTTTTTTTTTACCCCGCACTTTTGGCAGCACCCTTCGAATCTCTAGCGGTTTTTATTAAGTAAATTGATTTTTCCCTGCCATGTTATACATACATATGTGTGTAGGTACGTATATAGTCGTGTGTATTGAGTTTACCTACATTAATGTGTAGTACATATGTATCTATGGATATTTACAAAGCAAACTTTGAACTGCTGCCACATAATTTCGAAGATTCGTTTTTGTTTTTGCTTTTGGTTGAAAATTCATATTATTTTCTGGGTCATCTCTTTTATGTTTATTTTTATGCCATAGTTCAATGTGTGCTTTGTAAAAATAGGATAAAGCTGTTTTTTTGGGTGAGGCGCTCTCGATGCTGTATTTATGAACACTCAAAATAGATATACTCCTACTAACGGGTGATTTTTTTGAGGTTAGGATTTTCATGCATTAGTATTTGACAGATCACGTGGGATTTCAGACATGGTGTCAAAGAGAAAGATGCTCAGTATGCTTTGACATTTCATCATGAATAGACTTACTAACGAGCAACGCTTGCAAATCATTGAATTTTATTACCAAAATCAGTGTTCGGTTCGAAATGTGTTTCGCAAACCCAATTGCTGCGAACGGCGACGAATCGACATTTCACGGTCTTCAGCAACACTCTCAGAAACAGACGCAATATTCTCTTCTGTACGCACTGTACGCATTCGTGTGGTTGGTTTAATGTCCAATAAAGTAAACTGAGTGCGAAACTTGGTCACAATCGCATTAATTGTTTGCTCACTTGGTCGATTATGTAGACCATAAATCGGACGTAAAGCGAACCGAACACTGATTTTGGTAATAAAATTCAATGATTTGCAAGCGTTGCTCGTTAGTAAGTCTATTCATGATGAAATGTCAAAGCATACTGAGCATCTTTCTCTTTGACACCATGTCTGAAATCCCACGTGATCTGTCAAATACTAATGCATGAAAATCCTAACCTCAAAAAAATCACCCGTTACAATAACGATGTGGCATAAATACACACATAAATTATTTGCATACATAAGAAGGTGAGTGTCTGTGTGTGTGTACAGTTCGTGTTATAAATATGTATATCTTTTTAGTTTTGAGAATAAACGACAGCATGCCTAGTACGAAGGCAATATTGTGGAAAAATTATGCAAATTTATTTTTTAATATTTGAAAATATTAAAAACCTCGATGACTAGAAATCGCATGGTTTTGTAAGGTGTGCTTTTATTCACTCTGGCTTACCGCTTTAATTTTGTAAACTTTGCCCTAAAGCCGACTTCGCCGAGCTGGCAAACAGAAGAATCAACAACTGGTGTATAATGCTAAATCTGGCCAAGACTTGCCAAAATTACGTCCAGTGCCCTCAATGTTGTTGTTGTAGCAACATTACTATGCCCTGGCTAAATCGGATAGCCTATGAACAGCTGTAATAAAGCTCAACTAACGGTAGGTCCAGGAAACGTGGTGTTTCAAGTTAGGCGAGTTTCTCGAGGCAGCTGCAGATTTTCGTCTACGACAGCTCCTTCCACAGCGGCCGACATGTCAGCGGCTCTGCTGACACTGCATACACAACCAACGCCCAGCCCTAGTGCAATATGTCATCAATGCAGCGCGTTATGCGCTTGCCTCGTCTTCCGAGATCAGCATAGGCATTGTTTCAACTGCCCCTAGCTATCCTAAACGACGAGGGACTGCACTTCTACTAGCGTCAGCTGTGTATGCCACCAACCTCACTATACGATGCTTCTCCGCTTCACTACTCTCCCCGATGGTATGTTGCATTTGATTAGGCGGTGTTGAGGCCGAACTCCAAGATGTGGATGGTTGCGCACTGTCAGATGTCAGGATTGTGTCTATGCCTTTTGACGCGGCCCACGCTGTTGGTGGCGATCAATGATGGACTCCTGATAAAAACTGATTGCGGGGATACCCGAGGGATCCGTTTCGAACCTCTCCTATGCAGCTTAATGTGTCACGAGTATCTGAGCACCGATACACTTCCTCGGAGAGAAATAAACGCAAACGATATCGTCGTAAAAATAGTAGCGCGGCTTATACATACATTGAAAGGACAGCCGGCAAAGAGAGCGACAGTTAAGGTATGGATATCCTCAGGATATTTAGAAGTCGCTGAACAGAAAACAGATGCGGCTTTGATAAACAGGAGAAAGGCTGAATAGACAATTAGACTCAATGTTGCGTACAAAACTAATTATAATAGCAAGCCCGCAATCGAATATTTGGTGGTAACGATTGAAGGATGAAGGATCGTGCTTGGCGGATGATCAGCTCAGTTTTACTCTACTGCGCTCCAATTTGGGCTGAAGGGCAAAAAAAAACTGTGCGATAATACTCATATCTTTGCATTGCCTAAGCGTCCTGAGAACTATTTTGGGATTTCTAGTAATATTTAATTAAACATCCTTCGCACTGATTCCAGTAGATATCCTTGCAAACGATATGCAAATAGTATATATGTGTGTGTCCATGGCAGTGTTAGGCAAATTTTAATTGTAGGGACAGTGAACACTTAATTAATTGGTAGCTGCTACCACTTCAAATAACAATTGGTTAACTGTAATTGTGGAGAATAGCAAATAATTAAATAATTGTTGATTGTGATTTTCTGCAGTTAACAATTAAATAGTTTTTAATTGGTTTG
Source organism: Rhagoletis zephyria (assembly GCF_001687245.7). Lineage (NCBI taxonomy): Eukaryota > Metazoa > Arthropoda > Insecta > Diptera > Tephritidae > Rhagoletis > Rhagoletis zephyria. The sequence continues at coordinate 418,114 of NW_016157218.1, read as the reverse complement.
TGCATTTTTTATTAAAAATTAACGATTATAAATGCCTACTATATAGGCCAGGGACGTGGTTATGACATCCATCCACATCCCAGGACTGTGCCGTATTTTTTTATTTAATTTATAAGTAGGTTAATTGTTATCAAAAAAATAACTGAAATTAAATTAAAAACCGTGTGCAAGTAAAATTTTGATTGCAATTGATTTATGAATCTTTTTTGTGACAAAATCAATATCTCCAGTACGAGAATTGACAGAAAATAGCCTCGCTGCCATTTAAAAAGACGTTAAAAATATGTATGTATGTATGTAGATGTATGTAGATGTTTTGAATTTTTGAATTTCTTGAAATATTCAAGCCTAAAAATCCGTTTCACATTTTTCTTTATTTGACTTTTACATGTCTCATTGATTATCTTGAACTTAAGACAGCAAAAGTAATCTCTTTCCTTTTCTGAGTCTTTGTCTTTTTTTGGCTGGATGCAAATAACTCAAAAAAAAGTATTAAATAAAAAAAAAATAATGGGAGATAGCACACTTCAACGAGACTAATATCTCCCATATATGTATGTATTTTAAAAGATATACCACATCTTCAAATCGGTTCGTTAATAAAAAATGTATGAGGGATACTCGTTTTTTTTACTGGCCCGACCCGGCCTAATGTACAAATTCGTTTAAGTATTTTCGCAGTGCATTCAAATATATAAACTTTTGGCGCATTTTTAATTATCAAATTTTACTTTTGCCTTTCTTTCCAGAAAACTTAATATTGACTTGGCAACGAAGTGCTTTTTAAGATTTGCAGCAGCATTAATAAGTGCAATAATAAAACAATTACATATTGAGCAAACCTACAGTTCAACTAAAAACTACGTGATTTCTGGACAGAATTGAAAGGAGGCTACTTTGTGTCAGCAGAATCTACAATTGCCTATCTCCCTCGCCCTATCACAGGCTGTCTGCCGTCAGTGCAACATAGCTGGTATTGTTTTTCTTGTTGTCTCTGTTGCGGTCACTGCAAAAAACTGCCATCAAAGTGTAATGATAATGTTAACAATGTGGAAAATTTTTATTGCATTTACATTGGTGATGGTGACACTGCCCGCGACATTTGTGGCGGCGCGTCTGCATTCGTCCAACAGTCTAGCAATGCATGGCATGGGCGGCGGAGGTGGTGCTGGAGGTAGCGGTGGCATTGGCGGTCTCGTTGGCGGCTCGTTATCGAATAAAGAAGCGCATGGTGAGTTTAAAACAATTTTCCCATTCAATTTTTAATTTTTTTTTTTTATATTTCTGATAACGTGAATACCCACTCACATACACAATACTAATACCAATGTGTGTACATACACATGCATGTGTAGATATGTATTTAATCATACTTAAAAAAAAATATTATTTTTACTCCTTTCATTTCTTTTATGGCGCTCGTCATTTTTTAATGCTTCGAAAAGTTTTTGTTTTTTCATCCTTTTTTCTTACCTTTGTACTTCGAAAGTTTGCCCATCGTTGTGGCGCACACGGCGTCCATTAGCATTAGTAAGTCGATGGCGCGTGACAGTCGGTGGCAGGTGGTAAAGCTGATGAACAGCGTATACCAATGGCGGTAAGTTTGAATGGCCATTAACGGGCTACCTGAATTCCGGTTGACTGCCATTTCTGAATGCAGCAGCGAAAGTCTGCGTCCATATTCGTAAATGCTGGGGATTAAGGGTAACAGCAGATTGCGTGCACTGCTTGCTCTCGGCTCTGTGCCAACCGTATGGCGGTGGTGTGTCATGACTGGCTAAGGTGTCATAGCGCCCCGTTAAGTGCAAATATTCGTGCTGATATTAAATTTAAGTGTTGCTGTGGCGGCGATTTCCACACAAAGTGATTGAAGTAGGTGAATGGGTGAAGTTTCGCGAAATATTAAATTTAAAATTCAAGCAATATTTTTGAATTGCATGCCACTGGGGGAGCTTTGGAAAGGAGACCAATTTCAAAACACATTTTCTCAACTTGCAGAAAATTTTTAATAGATCTTGACTAATTGGTGTCAATTTTTCAACTTACACTCTAAAATTGACAATTCTTCATAACTGTTGTGGAGTGCTGCTTTGCATCGTGACTCACGGTACGGCTCGATATCTAATCTTCAGTCTAGTCGAAAATAGTCTGCATAGCTCACAAAGTTCACTTCGCTTTTCAGATCTTTCCTTATACGTGTGATGATGATCAAGCTGGGAGGGGGAAGGACTAACCACGTTGTTCATAACTGCCTGCCTGCTATATCTTGACTTGAAAGCAGCCAATTCTTTCTCCTTTTTAGCTTTCTCAGGCTACACACAAACTAATTAAAGTACAATATTTTGAATCTCACAAATTTCTTATCGAACAAGAAACAACTTTCGACGTAGCCTTAAAAATTTCCACTTCATTTTCATACCACTGTAGTGACCACTCCTACTTTAGTTTAAGGCGATCGTTGCCGGTTCCTTTTGCACTTCTCTTCTCACCGCTTGTGGTCATATATTACAATTGTACGATTTTTATGTGGCAGTAAATATCTTGTCTGAATTTATATGCAACACAAGTGATGGTGTTCGGATGGGTCTGTGGTACTCGTACTTACAGAATTGTCCACATTAATCAAAGCAAATGCGCGTGCGAGCTATTATTTGCCAAGTCCGTTGCCACTTGCCATTTGCTACTTGATACTTGTGAGGCGAAGAGAATACATATCATGTACAGATGTTCACTAGTCATGTTCACTGTCATGTTATGAGATGATTCTTGAAAATTTCAAGTGTTGAAATATTCATTACTTATAAGTACAAACATTTATGTATGTACATATGTATGCATATACATATGTACTTATGCAGATATGCACTCGAATACGAGCGTACAGGTAAGAGTGCAGACATAGCATGTCTTGCAGCGTAAATATTTTATACATAGCTGCTGGGATTGAGAATGCTTTAAAGTGCAAAAACAGAAGGAAATGACTGTGAGCATGTCATAATGTATGTGCGAGTATGCAAGTTTCCTAGTTACTAGCAGATACGTATCTAAATCCATGTGCATCGGTATTTACCTAGGTATACTATATACATATGAATGTCTTTAGGTACTTACATACATATATCTATGCTAGGCGAATCAAAGCAAGTATCATTAAATCCAATACGCCACCTGAGTGCCCACAAAGTAATGCATACATCTCTTAACTGGGAATATAAGTGTATATTTGAATGTGACATGAGACTATACACTTACAAGTAGTTATGTTTTACGTTTATATATTTAAAGGTGCTTATCTACAAGCTGTCTGGTGCTTAACAAAAGTTCATTCTTGACATTTGCACTTAGCGACGTGTATATATAAACATTTGATAAACGTTTTCATACATGGATATATGTATATTGGGTCGAAAGTATATAAAGCATTATTCGTGAACTGAAGCCCAAAATCTCTCTCTCTCTCCCTCTCTGTCCCAACATTGGTTCATGTAAAAGATTTGTTATATTCTTGAAAACTCCTTAAAAATGTTAAATTTTACATGATGACTGGCGTTTCTTGAAACCTGCGGAATTATGCGCTAAAAGTATTTAAAAATTTATTGAATTCGCCCAAAACTTGTTACTCACGGGTTTTAATGTCGCTTATAAGCATAGGTTATAAGGTCTTATCGAGCGTATTGCGCGAAAGACTGAAGTCCACCGTTTGGACCTTATCAGTGTTGCTTTAGGTTTGGCAAATCCACCATAGATCAGGTATTCACAATACGCCAAATCTTGGAAAAGACCCGCGAGAATAGGATCGACACACACCATCAGTGTCGATTTCAAAGCTGCTTTCGACAGCAAGAAGAGAAGTTGTCTTTATGCCGTGATGTCTGAATTTGGTATCCCCGCGAAACTAATACGGCTGTGTAAAATGACGTTGAGCAATACCACCAGCTCCGTCAGAATAGGGAAGGACCTCTCCGAGCCGTTTGATACCAAACGAGGTTTTAGAGAAGGGACTCCCTTTCGTGTGATTTCTTTAATCTGATATTGGAGAAGAATAATAAGAGCCGCAGAACTGAACCGCTCAGGCACAATACTTTACAAGAGCGTACAATTGCTAGCTTATGCCGACGACATCGATATTATCGGTAAAAACGAGGGCTACGTCTGTTCTGCCTTCTCGGGATTGGATAGAGAAGAAAAGCGAATGGGTCTGGTGGTGAACGAGGACAAAACGAAGTATCTCCTGTCATCACACAAACAGTCAGAGCATACGCGTCTTGGCACCCACGTCACTGTTACCAGTTACAAGTGTGAAAAACTAGACGACTTCGTTTATTTGGGAACCAGTATTAACACCAATAATAATATCAGCCTTGAAATCCAACGCAGAATCACTTTTGCCAACAAGTGCTACTTTGGGCTGAGTAGGCAATTGAGAAGTAAAGTTATCTCTCGTCGTATAAAGATCACATTCTATAAGTCACTCATTATTCCTGAGCTGGTGTATGGCGCGGAGGCATGGACAATGAAAGCATCTGATGAGGCGGCTCTTGGAGTTTTCGAGAGAAAGATTCTGCGAAAGATTTACGGACCTTTACGCGTTGGTGATGGCGAATATCGCAGACGATGGAACGATGAGCTGTATGAGCTTTACAGCGATATAGACATGTGCAGCGAATTAAAATTCAGCGGCTCCGCTGGCTTGGCCATGTCCAGGAAAGACCAGGTGGAGAAGGACTTGGCTTCAATTGGCTTTTCCAATTGGCGTCAGTTAGCACAGAAAAGAAATGACTGGCGTGTTGATTTGGACTCGGCCAAAATCGCTTAGGCGGTTACAGCGTCAATAAAGAACGATAAGAAGATTATGAACATGACAACGAATTTTTAAAATTCAAAATGGCGATCCAATATGGCAGAAATTAAAAAAAAATATTTATTGAATTTGTCATATGGTAGCCGCCGTTTTGAATTTATTATCATATTCGAAATCAATGACCCCAAAAATCTACTATTTCAAGTGAGTCTAGCTATTTTTTAATATGTACTGAATTTCAAAAATCTCCACTCATTGTTTGAAAGTAAAAATTTTTACCGAATTTTCAAGATTATATCCGGTTGGTTTGTATCTGAATCAATTTTGGAGAGAATTTGAATGAATTTTCAAAATTGTTTCCGCCATTTTGAATTTTAAAAATTTATTATCATATTTGTAATCAGTGATTACAAAAACCCCCGAGAACAGCCTGGCAGGGTTAAAAACATTATTTCTGAAGTAGCGTTACTAGATTGAAGTGTGGCCAGAATGCAGAAAAGTTTGTGAATCAATTTGGGAATCGATTCGTCGAAGTTACCAAGAATTTCACGTTGCACACCGGAGAACTTGTACAATAAAAAGGTCAAAATTCAGATTTATCAGCTTTGATAAACTTTTCTTTAAACACTTTATTTCACAATATATATAACCCATCTATCAGTTGGCAGGATTTTTGACTATGTCAAATAGAACATAGCCACTATTGTGATAACCTTTTTTTCTGCGCTTCCAATAGCAGCATTTATTTCGTTTGTTATTATTACATACCCGGCGCAAGTATTAAATATATGGTTTTCACCTTTCCGAAAGCTAACGCTACATGGTAAGCCAGGGTGTATCAGTTTTGAGTAAATTAGCGACTTTAAATTTCGAAGCATTGAAGTTTCAAGCATTTCTGAAATTTACCGTTATATCAAAAGCGGCCTCAATTTTAGTCCGATTTCAACAATTCTCAACATTTTGCTTTTATGTGGCAAGCAAAATAACCATACCAGTTTGGTACAAATTGGTATAACGGTTACCGAGATACATATATGTGATCATAAGTGGGCGGAGCCACGCCCATTTTCCGAAATTTTATCACAAACGTATTTCTTGGTAAAGAATTGTTGCAACCATCAATTTTGAATAAATTTGCTTTAATATTTACTGATTTATCGAAGATTTCGTATTTCTCCAATATCCGTTATATGGGCGTGGTTATTGTCGGTTGCCAGACGTACTGATTTTATCAGTACAGTACATCTCTTGTACTGATTTTATTCATTTCTTCAATCAGTACGCTAATGTCCTGATTTTTCAAAATTTGTACTGATTTGTACTGAATTTTCAATTCAAATAAAATACTTTAGGATTTTCTTAACGTTTTTACATAATGTTGGAACTTCCTTAAACTGTACTGTTAAAAGTAAGAAGAAAATAATTTAATTATAGTTGACATTTTTCAGATAATGTTTGATATGCCCAAGAAATTAATACAACGAAAAGATCAATCGTTTTATGGGCATATCGCCGGGTCGCTACGTAGCAGTTGCTATAATATGATGGAGATTATATTATTTAAAAACAAGACTGACGTTTTTTTGTCGAGTGTTGCTAGTTACCTCGAAAATAACTTTCAGTTAAATAATAAAAAATTTGAATATTCGAATGGCTTTTGCCTATAATTCTTTTTTCACAATTTACTGACATTGTAAACACATTTTGCATACAAGACATAGATTTAGATACTCTTTTTAGCGAATTATTAGTCTTTAAAAGTTTTTGCGTAGTTCAATTTAAAATTTTTTAAAGTGAACTGCAAATTAAAAGTAAGTTTAAAATGAAATGTATAGAATTATTTGACAACTTAAACACTGAAGATGGAAATGATCTCATTATGACTATTCGAATATGTCATAATTATAAAATAACTTATTGGCTTCTGTGTACAATGATGTGTACACTCAAGTGAATAACACTTTTATTTTTTATAAACTATATTTTATTTATATAAAAAAATAGTGTTAAAAACAAGAACTCTGGTGTTTTAAAGTATTATCTGTTACTTCCATTCATAATTTTGCTTTGAATAAAAATGAACTTAAAAGTACTGATTTTTTTAGCATGAAAAAGTATAACGTACTGATTTCGCGCATACAAAATCTGGCAACCCTAGATACGCTCTAGCAAGGCCAACAACTGTGCCAAGTTTGGAAGAAAGTGGTGCAGCGGTTACCAAGATATACACATGTAACAATAAGTGGGCGCGGCTACGCCCATTTTCCAAAAATTTATAATATTCTTATTTTTCGTCTAAAAGTTATTGTAAATGTCAATATGGAGAGAATTGTCTTCAGTAGTTACTAAAATAGCGCAGTTTTCGTATTTCTGAAAATTAGCGTTATATGGGAGGTAGGGGTGGTTATTGTCCGATTTTGCCCATTTTCAATACCATCCATCCTACGCCCGAAAGAAGTGCACGTACTAAGAGTATAGTTAAGATATCTCAATTTTTACTCGAGTTATCGTGTGTACAGGCGGACGGACGGACGGACAGAAAGTCGCCGCTTAATCGATTTCTCCTTTCATTCTGATAATTTGTATATATATGCTTCTTTATCTATCTCGATTCGTTTTGCCTCTTACAAACAACCGTTATCTGAACATAACATCAGTGCGCTCGGGTATAAAAAATAACGTTTTATCGAAACTTATTTTCAAATTTCTTCGTATAGGTAATTTATTTGAGCAAAATTTTACTTTTCGCAGCCTTGTAGATATGAACATATGAGAATTTATGTTCATATACAGTGTTGGAAAAAGTTATAGAAACATACAGCTTTCATATATTTTTTATTGTTTGAAGAACTCTTTAATTTTAAACACATTCCGATTTCGTACATTTCGTTTACGTTAATTAAAATCTAGACTTCTTTTGCAAGGGCAATAAGCCATAAATAAATTGTGGCCCCTTTTTTTAATTTTGGCCTGGAAGATATAATACAAACAAAGTATTATTTCTAAATAAACTAAGCTTTGAACCAAAAATTCTTACAAACATATTAATGTTTTAATGGCTTGTTGAATCGCCGCATTGCCGGATTACCTCTTCGCATGTTCGGTGCATCGAATTGACGAAGTTTGCACAAACACTTTTCGGAATGGAATACCACGATTTTAGAATGTGGCGCCACAATTCGTCTTTATTGCTGGCTTTGAAAGGCCCGATTCTCTTCTTTAAGTCCACCCAAAGGTGCGCAATAGGGTTGAGGTCTGGCTATTGTGGCGGCCACTCCATAGCCTGCACTGTTTCCTTCTTTAACCATTACTTTACCAGTTTTGATGCATGTTTAGGATCATTATCCTGCAGTAAATCCCACCGCAATGGCATTTCCTCTTTAGCATAGGAAAGCCTTATCATCTGTAATATGTTTACATAGTCGAGCGCGCACATTTTGTTCTTAATCCAAAGTATTGGACCAACTTCTTCCTTCGGGAAGCAGCCATAATGGCACTCCCGCTGTGCTTAACCGTTTTTTTCGTGTGTTGTGGATCAAAGGCTGTGTTCGTAGGACATGTTACGTACTATTTTCCATCTGATCCAAACATATTACTCCTTGTCTCATCAGACTGCAGCACATTTTTCACCATTTTGACGAAAAAGATGTTTTCTGGCAAAACCAAGTCTGTTGTTTTTGTTTTTAAGGCTCAGCAACGGTACGTTTCTAGAGATTCTGGCTGAAAGTTTGGCTTCTGCCAATCTGTACGTCATGGCTCGGCTTGTTACATCGACATTCAATTCTGTTTGCAGCTTTCTTGAGGACAGAAAAGGGTTAACTTTGTAATGCCGAATTAAACGCCTTTGATCGCTAATAGTCATTTTTCGCTTTGTACGTCGTGTTTCTGGTTTTTTACGCTATGAAGGACAGGGAACACCTTCGTTTTGGAACAGCCGACCATATCTACTATCTTACTCATCGAATTTGCTTGTTTTCTTAAACTTATTATTAAATTCTTCTCCTCTTCCANACAGAAAAGGGTTAACTTTGTAATGCCGAATTAAACGCCTTTGATCGCTAATAGTCATTTTTCGCTTTGTACGTCGTGTTTCTGGTTTTTTACGCTATGAAGGACAGGGAACACCTTCGTTTTGGAACAGCCGACCATATCTACTATCTTACTCATCGAATTTGCTTGTTTTCTTAAACTTATTATTAAATTCTTCTCCTCTTCCATGCAGTGTTTAGCTCGGCCCATTTTATTATTTTTTATGTTTCAATAACCTATAGTATAACTCTACTTTAGTTAGCATTCTTTAAAAACGCAATTAGAAGTGCCAAAAATAATTCATTTACCTTTTGTAAAGCACCGATATTAACAAACACGTTTTGTTTCTATTATTTTTTCCAAGCGCAACACTTCAATTCTTTACTCTCTAGCACATAAAGTGAAAAGGAGACAAACTAGCGGAATATATTGTTTTGCAAAAGAACAACCTTTAACTGATATTTGTACAGGGTGCGCCATTCCAAAAAATATATATAACTAGTGTTGATATAATTGATTTAATATTTTTCAATAAGTTGTTTCTATTATTTTTTCCAACACTGTATATATATAAACTTTTTTAAAATACGTGTATATCCTGCTTAAAGTCTAACAAGCAAGGGACAGGTTTTCTGACTGTGCGAAAAAGATCTGTTCTGAAAGGAAGTTCCAGGACGAAAAACCAGACTAAGATGTCAGGGAAAATGGTTATGATGAAAATGATGCCCCGGTCTTAGACTTTCTTATGCAATTGATAGATGGTATTTATTTTGGAACGAATTTCCGTCATCCCTTGTCGAGTTTGGTTTGCAGACAAACCGGTTTCGGCATTGTGCCATCTGCAGTGTTATTTTTCGTTTTAACGTCGTGGTGCTAGTAATTTCGGACTGACCTGTAAAAGGGTTTGAAAGGCGCTTTTACTTTTATAATTCCAACCAAGCGATCGTAAGAGTCCCATACAACACAATGATAATTTCCAAGTTCTTTTTTGACACTCTTTAACTGGGTATCAAGCCACTATGGGACTGATGGCAGGGGAAGAGCTGGAAGAGCGAAGGCTAAATGTTTATTCTTGCAGTACATAACTTGGTTGACTTAGTTAGTCTCCTGCGATATTTACATTTACCAGGTCAAGACCACAATAATTACTGCCGAGCAAATACTCGTAGGGGGCATTGAACAGGCCAGACTCTTTCGTTATACTTCCGATGGAAGGGACCATGTGCTCATTTTATTTTGAATTGAGCTAATATCTAGCGGCCGCTGTGGTGTAATGGTAAGTAGTGCGCGCTTCCACTCCTCAGGCCCTGGGGTCAACCTATTCCCGATGTGTTCTTTTTTATCTTTCTTTCTTACACACTTGAGCGTCACGTGTGTGCCTAAGTGAAGTGTTTGTTGCAAGAAAATTCTTGCAATGTATTGGAGCTCCGGGTAGTTGCGTCTTGTGGGGATTGACTTGCCAGGGTTGCGGACTTCAATATTATAAGTATACAAATGATCTTCTAGGTGTAGATGATCCCACCACTGTTAAGCAGTTGGAGAAGGTACATATAGCTGCCCTAACTGGAAGCAGCAAAGCAATTCGTGCCACCCCAACTCTTGCATTAAACGCAATGCAGTTAGAATACCAAGCGTTGGATATGAATTTAATTCTCAGTACGGGAACTTCGGAGTTTTATAAAGCTAAGAGTTCATATCGGTCTTAACCTACCATAGCATACAGATGCTGAGAGCGAGTGAATACTTCAGCATTCATATTACTTCAAAAGAAGATTGAATAGACCGAAATCTTTGGAATCAAGGCTGAGTGAATTTATTTACAGCTGGACCGCCATGGCATGTATGAAGCAGGTAATAATGTGTATGCGCTTTGATTTTGAGTTCTGTAATTATGCACACAAACTGAATCTAAAAAGTCCCCTCTGATCCCAAACCTGCTTGATTACTTACCGCATGCCCGGGTGTATGAGTGCCAAAAATGGCTAATACGAACATTAGCATGCAGTAAATAGTCGATGTAGCTTTTTGTTCATTAATCCTTGTTACGGTACTCTAGGACGACAGGATCTCTGGAGGATATTTAGTACTTAATATATCTTTTTAACGACATCTGACAATTTCAACTCGAGTTATAAATACAAAAATTAGGAAGAAATTATATTTAGGTTCTTATTCGTGATCCACTGTAGGTACCAGTCATGAATATAAACATATGTTCATAAATTCCAATGGCAAGACGGAAGTCAAAGCACTTAAGTCTTTAACGCCATAAACACCCACACAATACGTTGAATTAACCATAACCGGCCTTGGAAGAGAACAGTTGTTGTTGCATTGGAGCTATAAAAGGCGTTCGACAGCGTTTGCCATTCCACGCTATTATAAAGCATTAAGATTTCCTCTCTCACAGCTTCTCATAAAAATACAATCGCCGTTCGGAGTCGGCGTGAAACTGTAGGTCCCTCCGCCTTGTGTGACAACATCAAGGAGCACGCCACAAATCGGAGGAGAAGCTCGGCCCAAACACTAACATATGTGTAAGCGCCAATCTAAAAAAAAAAAGATTTCCTCCCTCACATAGTGACCAAACGGGGGCCAGCGAATTATCTGAGCGCCTGATCAAACAGGAATACCCAAAAAAATTTAGCGAATTGTACCGTGGGATTGTCTCTTTTTTCTGCTTCTATTCCATCTTTATATCATCAGCTTTCGAAAATTGAATGGATAACCTGTTCTCAAAAGGAACCGGTCATATCTCCGCCTAACCCTCTCCATACAAAGTGCTAACGATTGCTTGTAATTCACAGGAGTAATCCGAAAATTCTGGAAGTAACATTTGGTAGCCTGGTCTCGGGGACAAACAGGACATCCGCACTCATCCCAACTTAACAACACTTTTTCTTTGGTCTGCCTTTGGTCTGACTCCGTTTAGCTGGGCTGGACGATAACGATTGAAAGATTATCCAATACTAGGGGGTTTGTTTTGGGAATATCCTTAGGCAAGGAAAAGTACACGTCTTTACTATCTCCTGTCTAATGGTTTCTAAGACGTACATACATTAAGTGTACGTATATATAAATACAAATAACTTTTGCTTTAGAGTTATTCATTTAAATACAATTTAAGACCTCCTTGATGCCCACGAAGAGCGGCGGTGATTGCAATGTAAATAACAGCTTACAGCTTATGTAAGTTCATATATTTTTAATTCATAATGCAAGGAGGAAACATAAAAGAGTGGCAACAGAGCAATTTTGCATAAATCATGTGTTGGCTCAGCACCCGTTTAACAATTTTGTGAATGAAATGAAAAGCAGTTTTTCAAGAAGCAAAAGAGGAACCGATAAGTAAATGAAACAAAGTAAAACGATAATTTTTAATACAATGAAGATGCAGATAATAGCGAGAAGTATAACACTGTTCAACAAATTTGGAACATATGATTGCAACGGCGGAAGAACTGGACTTGTAATTATCTCAGAAAATAATTTAATATAATTATAGAGATTTCTTTTATCAAATATATTCTTTTTACATCCACAGTGATGCCATTGCATTGGTCTCCCATCCGTGCACACTTCCATACATCAAAGCATATATATGTATGGTTAAGCAGCGCAGTGTTCTAAGTTCCATATTGAACAATGTTTCAAAATAAAACGGAAGCAAAAGTTAACGGAATCTCCGAAAATACACTCTTTTGATATTCTTAAGTATCCAATTAACTTCAAATGAATATAAACTAAACAAAATAATTTAAGCAACCTAATATAACTGCCTTTACCCCGCCTTATAAATTAAAAAAAAATATTATTCCCAAAAGATATTAATAAACTAGTAACTCATTACAAGCCTTTAATAAAATTCTCTACTTTTACTGTAAATAATTTGCAGGAAAGTGTAGTCATAATACCCTCATGAAAATAAATACTTAGTACATACCCCGAAAACAAAAATAAGCAGTTGCAACTGCAAAGAAAATAAAGAGGACCCATAGCTGCTGCGTAAAAACAGAAAACCATGAGCTTATGTATAAAGGGTGGTCCATAAAATAATTTTTTTTAAATATATTATTCGCTTATTCGGAAGCCCAAACCTTCCCATTTTTTAACCGACTTCAAAAAAAGGAGAAGGTTATCAGTTCGTCGGAATATTTTTTTTTATGTATGTTAGTTCATAACTTTGAGCAAAGTTAACCGGTTTCGATAATTCTTTTTCATCGGAAAGGTGGCACCTCAAGGGTAGTCCCATACTAATTTTGTTTAGATCCGATAATTGGATCGTGAAGAAATTAACGAAATCGTGAAGAAATTAACAAAAATCGTCCAAGCAAAAATTGTTTGCGTATCAAATAAAAATATGCCGCCGCACCAAACTCTCACACCCTGACGATGCATTGGCTTCTCGTCGATCACGTGCGGGTTTTCCGAGCCCCAGATGCGACCGTTTTGCTTGTTAACATAGCCGACGAGAGGAAAAACCACTTCGTCAGAAGAGATGATTTTTCGAGCAAAATCGTTGTCCATTTCGAGCTGCTCTAATGCCCAAACTGAGAAGCGATAACGAAACGGATGGTCGTGTGGCTTCCATTGCTGAGTAAATTGCACTTTGTAAGCGAAGTCTTACTATAAAATTCGCATGAGGCTGGTTCGTGAAATGAGATCGATGGCAAGTCGACTATCCATGACTGAGATCCAGATTATTCGCTACGGAAGCCGCATTCGCACTGATTCGCACGGTACGATGGCTAGGGATGCAAACGATGCATCGATGTTTTTGAAACATCGATAAGATCGGTTCAATATTCGATTTTTGCCATCGGAGTTTACAATTTACTAACACCGCGGAATTGACGATACATCGATGGCAGTTTTACCGATGTTTTAAACATCGACTGACCTTAAATTTATTATTCATTCAGAATGTTTTTTGTTATTTACGGCCTTATAACAAATATGTTCAAAAATTTTATTCAGCTTATGGCCGTTTCTTATGAAAAATGTTATTGAAAATCAACAATAATTTACAAAGTAAGAAGTCATAGCTGCTATTTCGGAGAGCACCACATCTCCTCAGTGACCACGTTTGAAGAAGTCTGATGAGTAGATGTGGTGATCTCCGAAATAGCAGCTAGAACTTCTACCTTTGTAAATTATTGTTGCTTTCGCACAATATTTTTCATAAAAAATGGCCCCAAGCTCAATAAAATTATTGGACTCATTCTGAATGCTAATCACGTAACCGGTAAAACAGGTAAGATCAGGCTAGGATTTTTAGGCCCGAACGACCTTACGATGGTATGCATTGTGATTCTAATTATGCATAGAAAGCGTATAGAAAGGTTAAAAGAATACGGGAAAATACATTCGTAATTATTAAATTATTCATATTGCTTTAAATTTAACTAGAACCTAACAAATTGTTAAAGATCAGAAACCATCGATATATCGACGTTTCTCTAGCGATATATTTTAGCTTCGATGTTCTTTTCTCCGATGCATCGAAACATCTCACGAACATCTTGCACAAACTGTTTGGGGTACATAACATTGACTTTGGAAATAATATATTTCCCAACGTTGTTCAAGCGTAAATATTAAACGCGGAGTTATTAAACTGACTTTGTCAAAATTTGCAGTAGGAAAGAGCTGTCACTGTCAAAAAACATGTGATTAAAAACAAGCACATATGGACCGCCCTGTACAAAATGTCAATACGGATACATACATTGAAGTAAGCTACCCGACGCATCTTTCAACGAACTGCTGAGTTATAGTAAAAAAAGGACAAGTAGAACGCGACGAGCTAAAAGAAATCTTCGTGTCTGTAAAGATGAAAGTAGTTCGTAGAACCGAAAAAGCAGTATGGGTTTACTAAAGAAAACTTATTCAAAGAAAGCTATATGAAAGCTTTACAACAAGGCAACTAACATAAAAGCAGAATAAAAATTGAGCACTATGTAAATATGTTAGACAAAGTCGAGAGAAAAGTACAAAACGTTATATCTGTGCCCTGTCGGAAAATTCGTAGTCAACTACTAAAACAGCAAACACTCATAACAGCTAGCTTTTAATTGGTTTCAAAGTCATGCAGGGTTAAACCGAAGAATTTTCACTTCCAACAAAGAACTTGTATTCAATAATGAAGAATAAAAAAAATTATGTATGCACCTAAGTATATTGGCATTGCGTTTTTGATTGAAGGCGAGAAGACTTGGGTTTGAGCTATGTTATTTAAAATAATGTAGCCGTAAATATACATATGTATTAATAATAAAAATGTATTAATTAATATATGTATTAATTTAGTGGTTTTTATACATGCCATGTAAAATGATGATTTTATATGAAATATAAACCTTGGTTGCTAAACCATCAACACCTTAATAACGCGGCTTATTTTTTAAGAAATATTTTCTCCAAAAAGGTGTAACTCTTAATTTGACGTAAATTCGTGAAAAGCGTATCTAAAACCCTTATCAGTAGCATCTTAAAAAATATTTTCTTATTTTCAGAAAAATTAACATTTTATTTGACAGCTCTCAACTAGGGTTGCCAGATTTTGAAACGGGGAAAGGAGTACATTTATATTTTCGATAGAAAAAAAGCAGTACATGACACAAAAACGGAGTACAATTTTTTTTTTAATTTTTTGTGCAATTTATTGTTACAAATTACCATTAATTAGGTACAAACAAACAACGATATCTTAGAAATATTTTTCAAAGAAACAATAAATGTGAAAAATAAATAACTATATGGGTTGGCTTTCCAATAGGGATGGTTGTTAAAGAGACGGTGATCGAAGGGGGAGTGTTTGCCACAATATGAATGGCAACGTCCAGCGCGTAAAATAATAACTGTCGCACAGGTTTTTTGAAAAATAAAAGGGTTTTTTATAGATTTTGTGTTTTTTTAATTGTTTTAAATATTTTACTTTAATTTTATTAATTGGTTTTAAAATTTTAATCCTGATTTGCATTTGCCAGCTTTGGGAGATAAGTACATGCGGCACGAACCTCTTTTTCAGGTGTCTTTTTTCTTAGATTTTGTATAAAAAAAATATAAAAAAAAAACCTGTATAGGGTTGGTCGAATTAATGCCCTCCTAGTCACCAGTTTCGAATCTTTTCGATTGCTGAGTATGCGGCCTTATATTGGACAAAAGACGGAGTATAAAGGACCCAAATGGGGGAAATTAGTCTATGGTTACAGAAGATATGTAATAAAGTAACCGACGAAGACTTACGCTTTTCTCCCAAACCCCCTGGTAAACCCAAATGAAGGTTAAATTTAAAGACTATACATTAACTACATTTTTTACTTGCGACTTTCTCTCAAAGTGTTTACCGCCGATAAACCCAAATGAAGGTTCAAATTTAAAAACAAATTAATAAAAGTGAAGTAAAATCTGTGGATAATTTATTTTTCAAAAAAAAAAACTGTGCAACAGATATTATTTTACACGCTGTATATGTTAAAATATTAATAGCTGGAAAAAAGGAGTACAAAAGAAGTACAAAGCTAGTAAAGGAGTACATTACCAGATATTTTTTTGGGAGTACAAGGGAGTACATTGCAATAAAAAGGAGTACGTTTACTCCCAAAAGCAGTACGTCTGGCAACCCTACTCTTAACTCGCAAAGTTTTAATTTGGTATCAAATTCGTTATCAGCTTATCTTAAAACCTAACCAGTGGCATTTTTAAAAAGATTGTCTTATTTCTAGGAAAACTGTCAAGGCTTTAATTTGACATAAAATTCATGATCAGCATGTCCAAAAATGTAATCAGTGGTATTTTCTAAAAGATTTTCTTAATTTTTTAATTGGTAGCTGATTTGACAGCTGTCAACTGTCATATTCGCATTTAGCATTACTACAATACTACGGTCACGCAGTTTTATTATATTCGTAACAACCTTTCACATTTTTTGCGTAAAACATGGCTTCTCCGGCCACTGTGCGACAGTACCAATACGCCAGTATATACACCTTTTAAACGTTTTGGAATGTACCTAAACTCAGCGAGAGGGAAGACCATGATGTTTGCATGTACATATCTATGTATTTATGTATATAAAAAAGTATTTATTCGAACAATGACTGGTGCGTAGGCACTGTAACCAATGGTAATCATCATTTACTATAGAGGTCGGAAACTATCGATAACGCTATCGACACTATGTTTTCAGACTATACTCTTGACCACCGGTGGTTTAAGACTTTCATATTGACTATCGATAGTTTAAAGAAAGTCCAAAATAGTCAGAACAAAATTCGAAAATCGGCGCTCATTTAATTCTCATTAGATTTTGATATGTACCAGAAATTAGTGGACCAAAATAGTAGAGGACATGGTGCAGCAGATATGCGTAAAACAAAGCTCAACTTTTTCGATATCTATAATATGCGGGCTTAATGTAGGAAACCCCGTCTATAATAGATTCAATTATATTGCTTTGTCAATATAAAATAATAACCTCGCTTGAGATTCACATCCGCTTTTATTTTAGAACGTAATAAATAGTTTTTGTGAAAAGACTATAGATTTCGATAAACAGACCTGTGAAAGAACGCATCCTGAAATATTTATGCGTTCTAACAAGTTCGGTGGAGTCTGAGGGAATTTTCAGAAAAGCCGAATAATCTTATATATTATTTCTCTAAGGTGTTTTTTTTGTTAGTCTCCCTTTTTCTACTCTTCTATGTAAGCAATTCCACTAATGAGGTGTAATTTGAAAAGTCAGAGGTCCCCTGAGTGGTTATTAGATAATATTAATGGTCATAACACTTCTGAAGTAAAGAAATTTGTATTTGTCAATATTATTGTGGCTTATCAACATTTTATTTTTAATATTTTTTTTTGAGCTTTGTACCACGATTGTTTATTAGGAAAAATTGAAAAGGCAGCAAATACATTGTTTAGGAAGAGCCTACCTGAAACTATTCAATAAAGCAAATAAGCAAATGGATGTATAGAATTGACAACAACAACCACACTGTCAAGTTNTCCTAAACTATGTATTTGTCAATGTTATTGTGGCTTGTTAACATTTTATTTTTAATATTTTTTTTGAGCTTTGTACCACGATTGTTTATTAGGAAAAATTGAAAAGGCAGCAAATACATTGTTTAGGAAGAGCCTACCTGAAACTATTCAATAAAGCAAATAAGCAAATGGATGTATAGAATTGACAACAACAACCACACTGTCAAGTTTAAATAGCGGAAAATCAGCTGCACTTGATAGTAGTTGGTTGAATAAGGAAAATGAATTAGCAACAAGAGTTTACGGGATGTACATAGCTCAGTGGTTAACGCTTCTGACTTTGAACATCGAATTCGCAGGTTCGATTCCTGCTGAAGTCTAGAAAAAAGAAGTCTGATGAGGAGATGTAGTGATCTCCGAAATAGCTGCTATAACTTCTACCGCTTAGACTTTGTTGCTTTTTCAATCTTTCCTAATAAACAATCGTGGTACAAAGCTCAATAAAAATATTAAAAAGTAAAGAAATTTGTAATTTTATTTTTGTTTTTAATTTACCATTGTTAAGGTACACTAAAGGTGTTTTGTACTGAAGCACTATTGTAACTGCAGCATCGCATACACCGTATACGACAGTGGTGGCGCACACATAATTCAATAATTAAAGGTTAAAGGATAAACTGACAGTTGTCTCTGGTGCACCGCTGCCTTAGCCGTGGCACCGTGTTGCTTCTTTGCAAATTAAAAGAATTGTAGCTTATGTATGTACGTGTGAAATATTTAGAAGTATACGTTTTTGTTCAATATGTTTATTTTTATATTCAAATAAAGCACATTTAATCGATGAAATAAATTACACAGTTCACGTATAATTCTTAATATTTCGTTTGAAATTCCAACTTTCCTGCAAATACATTAGAATTCGCAAAAAGAAATTTACTACTAATTGCCGACTTTGCGTACTTTTCTGCTACCATTACATACAGCAATCATACCCCGTATTAACTTGACTCCATCTGATCCAACTGTACCCTTTAAAATGACAAGAAAACAGTTCCCTATAAAAGTAGTTTTTGCTATAACAATTAATAAAGCCCAGGGCCAGACTCGTGACAAAGCTGGATTATACCTACCTAACCCTGTGTTTTCCCATGGACAGTTATATGTAGCCTTTTCTAGAGTAAGACGATTCTCAGACATTATTGTTTCTGTTAAAGAAACATTTAATCAAAAAGTTAATTTTGAATATATTTTCACCTCAAATATTGTATACAAGGATATATTGTAAGTAACACCATGTTTCCCTCAACTCATGAAACTCATATTTGTATCAGTCAGTTTGTAATATGTTCTTATGTACCTAATAAAGTATAAGTTCTGATGTACTATAAATCTCATTCACGCTTTGTAGTACATATATTTATAATATAAATAAGGGGTTTATAAGAATAATTCAGTTTATTATTTCGGCGAACTATTAGAACAGTCTGCTTCTATCTGTGGCTACAAAGAGGGATGAGTTTACTATGTATATCTGTCTGCGCATGGGCACGCTTGTTATGAATAAAAGGCGATTTCGTAAAACTTTTAAACGAAAGAAACTGCTTATTAAAAAAAAGTAATTAATAAATTCAGTAATTAAAGGTTAATTTACCCGCAAGTTGTCTTTCTCGCACCGCTCCGTTAGAGTGGCACCTTGTTGCTTCTTGCAAATTTACTTGAAAAAGTGTAGCTTTCATGTAAAGTAGCATTCTCCATTTTTGTACAATATATGTGACCTGGTCTACGAAAAGGGAGCTTACGTGCGAAAACTAGTTTTCTGTGAAAAAGCTGTTAAAAGTAAGCAACTCGTTTTGTCAGTTTCTCATTATCTCGTTAATTGTTCTCCGCGCCGG
>NW_016157218.1:363915-398330 GCF_001687245.7 Rhagoletis zephyria | reverse complement strand
TTAGTACACTTCTAAGCAAGTTAGGATTTTCTGCTTTTCACCACGTGAAAAAGCATCTCATCTTCCATCCGAATCAACCAAAAAGTGAAAATTGATTTTTTGACACCTAAGCCCCCTTTCCGTAGACCAGGTCACATATGTTTTCGTATATGCATATAAAACGCATTTAACTGATGCAAACATTTTTTTTTTTTAATTTTTATGTTCACATAAAACTCATAGAAATTTTATTTTAATTTTGAGCATTTTTGCAATTGAGCTATACTAAATAGCACATATATTACAAAATTAACGTAGGTATCTTAATATTTATTTCAATATTTCATTTAAAATGCCAAATTTCTTGAAAAATAATAAACATTTACAAAAGGATTTTCACTACTAAGGGCCTTCTTTGCATACCTTTCTACTACCATTTTCACACCAAGGTATTTCAATCTCCCCCTTTTTCTGTCCTTCGTAAATACAACCCTTTGTAAGGGAGTGTCGAACCGCGTCAATAATTATCTAACCTTTAGTTATTAGGTGAAATCCCGTATTCCTCGGACTCGGACTAGTAAAACTGTCAACAAATAAAAATTCGCTCAGAGCGAGAGAGTAACATTGAAAAGTACGGGATCGCTTTCTAGTAAAAAATGGTAGCTTCTATCAACTTCAACATAACCTCCAAATTTTGGTTGTAAAATTTTGCTTATTTTGTATGTAAACACACTCAGCTCACACATGTAAATAACCAAAAATACTTTCAAATTCATTAGAATCCACTTAAACAAGTAATTAAATACTTTTCAACATGAATTAGCAGAGTGCACTTTTCTTTTGTTTACAATTTGGTTGCCAAACACACTACAGCTGATCGTTTGACACATTTGCCAGAATTTACCAGCAAAAAATTCTCGGACTAAAACTGGTAACTTCTGACAGAGAGAGAACCGTAGTTACTCTCTTTTTGTCCTCTCAATAGTCAGAGAACGGAGTACGGGATCGATTTCCAGTAAAATCTGACTGATTCTGACTATTTCTGACTAGTTCGGACTCGTACGGGATCGCAACTATTGAATCATAGATTGCGCCCATAGCTGTACCGCTCTTTTTGTGAATTTGACAGAATCAGCTGTGTACGTGATGATATCTTAGCGCAATTGTTGATTGAGGAAACGATTTGGGATGGGTGACCTGATCCAAAAACACACGCTTGTAGTCAAGGGTTTACAATTTATTGTAAAACCAAATTTTGTAATTTGCGTTCACTAATTTATTAATAAATTCGGTCTGAAAATGCACTCTTTTGTGAATTTCGGAGTAAGCTCTACGCAAATATACTGTGGATGGCGTAGCCGCAGTTATATGCAAAAGAAATGTTGAATACCTTTGACAATAGAAAGGTTTCTGCACAAAAATACTTTTTATCGAGTTTACAATTCCGGTGCCAAAATGGTAAGTTTAGACCATTTTCCAATGGTTCCCCTGGGGTATGTGGAAGGTTTCGAGGGATCAGGTGTGATTTTTTGTAAAGTGTGAACTGTTCTCTTGCTAGTGGGTTAGATGTAAAGACCCACACCCCCTCCACCTCCGCCCACTATCCCAAAAACAGTGGGAAAATAACTCAACATTTCCAATTTAACTATTTGTGCGTAATTCTACTTAATTATTGAAACATTACAAGGCAAAATGAAGTCTGCAGTGGCAAATTGTAAAAGTGAAAACAAAAGGCAAGCGTGCGAGACATAAGTAAGTTTTTTTTTTTTCATACATACGTAGATATCTACGTACATATAACTTCATGCATTTTTCCAACATCTGGCATGTGCCGAAAATCCAATTTAATAAACTTTGTACATCTATTAATTCCTGCACTATTTACATTGATATTAACGCATTTTTCCGCATTGTTTACATATTTTCCTATGCGTTTTGGCATTTCCCTCTCGCAATTGTAGCAAGATGAATTCACGCAAAAATTACGCTCAAAAATCCTCTCTCATCGGCGCATTCTTGGATTCGTATAATCATGTCGTCAATTTCTTCCCAGATTTGGCTAGTTTCCTGAGAGGTGAGTTTTGAAATCCTTCGTTCACTTTTCAATGGAATATCGTATTAAACGAATCTTTTCTAATAAGATATAGTACTTAATCCTTCGAGACCAGTTATCGGATTATGTAACTATGTATGCGTTTCAAAAAAGTAAGAGACATATGGAAAAACTGCGCGGAAACTTAGCACTCTGAAGATGTGCTTAGCATGCGCATACAGCCGTATTGGACTAGTGAGTATAATCTATGAGGCGCATTTTCGCTTTAGCGCTAGTACATACCTTAATAACATTTTTAAAACGAGCTACGGCTTACGAATCCACTTAAGTGGAGCAGTGCGCAAAAAGTTACCCATCTACATACACGCACAGATAAAGTGCTCCATATGCATTGAAAATTACTTGGAGCTACTACATAGTTATGTATGCACGTAAAGCCCTACATATGTAAGTATGTACGAGTATGTATGTATGTAAATATGTAGGTTTGCACGCCCACACTTTGTCACTTTTGCCATTTTCGCGACACGCACGTACATATGTACATATATATCAGTGAGTAAGTATCATCCTTCCGTATCCCGCATTTTCGTGCTCGGCATTTTTTTTTTTTGCTACTTGCCATCAGGGCTGCCAACTTGACTTAAACCGTGCTATTTTTGGCCCTATTTTACTTCCAATGGCACTTAATTTTTCAATTTGGCACAAAGCGCCAAAATGGCACTTTTGAAAAATAGTAATATTCCAATATCGTTTTGTGAAATCCCTTGCATGTACTTCGTTTTCTCAACTAAAATTTTCTAATTTCTACAGTGTATAAAACTGGGTTATCGTACTTTGGCATTGGACTTTTGTTTTAAGAATGTGTTTCCAATTTTAATGCTAAATGGTAAGAATTAAAAATAATGACACGTTTGTGGCACTTTTATTTTTCTATTTGACACATCTTGACACTTTTTTATCCTCAATATGGCTAAGTATAGTTGGCAGCCCTGCTTGCTATTGCCTGGCTGGTTGTGGCTGTTCGTTGCTGCCACATTGACAGCACATTGTCCTCGTACACGTTGCCACGTTTGCACATTGCCACGGCACGTTGCCATGTAACTTGCGTGCAGCTCCTTCATTCATTGCAATACCCGTACACACGGCATCCATCCCTCTTCGTGCCACACTTGCGACGTCATGGTCACACTCATTCTTATTGCAACAATTGCAACTACTAGTAGTTTTTCTTTCGTTACGACTTTGTTGCTGGCGGATATGCTCAGCTATCGCAGCGACAATTGCATTAACACACATTTTCTGCTGCTTATACTTTTGCTTCTCCTTCTTCTTCTTCTTCCTCTTCCTCTTTTTCAACTACTTCAAGCTCGGCGCGCTGTAGGTTCGCCTCACCACTCTGCGGCACTGAGCAATTGAAAAAATACTTTAGTTGGTAGTTAGCACGATAACTGGAATATTTTCTTTCATAGACTAAAAAATAAAGAACAAATGAAAGTAGGATATCAAAAGAAAAGAAAAAAAAATATAGTAAGTGTATCTCAGGCGAAGACAACTCGCGGCTTGTGGAAATAGAGTCAAACCAAGCCGAGTACTCGTATCCTTGAATCTGTGGCAACGTACACTCGGAAGTTTGTGCATGTAATTAGTGCCTTAATTGTGACAGGCATTTTGTACAGAAAAAATTTTGAAAATGAATAAGGAAACTTGAAACAAAAATAAATGTGGAAGCTTAATTTCGACGTTACCAGAATTTAATTGTGCAATAATTGTACAAAGCGGTAGATTTTCGGGTGAATCTTCGTTAGCTGTTGTATGGAGCCATAAAACTGGTTTAAGGACATTTCCTTCATGGCCCATATGAACGTGCTTTCGTATGTTGAAATTAAAAGGTTTTAAGGCGGCAAATATTCGACTGAATTTATGACTGAATAATTAAATATATAAGTATTTATTAGAGAAAAATAATTAAATTAGAGACAACATTTATTTCTCTCTCAAATAATTTTAGTTTAGCTTTTTTCTGTGCAGAGTTTTCGCCATTCAGAGCCAAATTAAAATTGGAAAGGTTCGTGATTTGCTATGTGGCTGAATGCACGCAAAAATACCTTGGGAGAAGATAACTACTTGATGCGAGGTTACTACATATGTACACTATACATTAGAGTGGTCCAATTTTTGTATGGGGAAAAATAAATTCATCCGAGAAAACGAGACACGCCCTTAGTTTTTTTCCTTTTAGTATTTGTAATATCTATACCAACTTTCAATTTTCTACTGTAACCAATACAGGGTGCTCAATGACCTCGAAAAGCGCTACTGGATAGCTGTGTAACTGGCAAACAAATTTGTGGTTTTTATATAATGCTGCTGTTGCTATGACAACTGAAGCTTTTGATGTTTTTTAGAACAGGTGTGCCCAAACTTTTTTCATCGCGGCCCCCTTGTTGTGCTAAAAAAATTTCGCGGTACCCCTACTCTTCAAAAAAAAAAAAACAAGAACACACAATGCAAACTTTATGCTCCTTTAGCTTTAATGTGAGGACTGAAATTGTTTTGATGATTTCATTTATTGGGAGCTTTGACAATTTTTCCCTGAAACCATTTGACGCTGAAAGTTTGCTGGTGTATTTGTTTTTAACCGACTTCACAAAAAGGAGAAGGTTATCAATTCGTCGGAATTTTTATTGTTATTATTAATTTTTTTTTATTTATGTTACCTCATAACTTTAAACCACGTAAACCGATTACTAGGATTCTTTTTCTAAAGGAAAGGTGTTATCTCACAGGTGGTCCCATTCTAATTTGGTTTAAATCCGATCATTTGATCATGAAGAGATTAACGATAGTCTTAAATTTGTTTATGGGAATTGAAGTCGGTTTTGTTTTTTGCTTAAACATAACTTGTTTATGTAAGCATTTGTTGAAAACGCAGTCTCATATAGAAATGTAAAAGTAAAAGTTAGTTGTATTTTTGATGCAATCTTGTCAACAGCAGTGTTTTCTGCATACACTTGCATCCAGAACTCTCTTGGCTCCTTTCATCATTTAATATTCAAGTGCTGTCTTCACTGATGTCCAGAAGGTTTTAAAAAGCTTAATTTGACATCTCAGAAGGTTTACTTTTCGGGTCACATGAAAACGGGTTTGTTATCCAGCTGAAGACATCCTCGGAGTCATTATTAAACTGAAGACGCCCACTAAAATATTCCGGAAAAATATTAAGATCTACGAGAGCTGAACCGATTTGGAAACACCTCCAAATATGAAGATATGAATGAAAAGTTTTTTAAAGAACTTTTTGAAAAAAAATCCCTCAGGTGACAAAATAGCTTAAGCTTAAAAAATCTGCATACAAATATTTTAAATTATTTTCAGCGGAATCGTTAAAATGAGATTTTTGATGCCGCTTTTTTAAAGAAATAAAAAACCTGAGAAAATACCTTTCCAATGATACCCCATGTCTAAATCGGAATAGTTTTGGTCCAGTTATTCAAGTTTATCTATACCAATCTTTGAAAAAAGTTAAAACAAAAATCAGATCATTATGCTTCCATTGAATTTTTTTTTTTAATATTTTTATGCATATAAGTTTAAAAATTATGCTGTTTTGTCATCTGAGGGATTTTTTTTTTTAAATTCTTTAAGAAACCATTTTTATTCATAAAAAACTACATTTTTGGACGTATTTTCAAATTGGTCCAGCTCACTTAAATCTTTATATTTTTCCGAAATATTTTGGTGCAAGACCTAAAATATAATATATTTTATATTTCCAATGGAAACACAGTATGGATTTTTTTTTGTAGGGGGAGTGATACCGCCTAATTTACATACATATATATTGTACATGTATGCATGTTGAAAGAGAAAATGAATATAATATCAGTTTGATAAAATATAATAGTATACATATATCAGAATACCGTTGATTTATTTTAATATCTATTGCAAAAATTTATACAGACAAGACTAAAGAGTAGAAACAAATAAAATAAAAAAATAAAAGTTTTATTATACCACGTTTTTCTATAAATGGACTAAAAGTAGAAAATAATATTTTCTAATTTTTAATCGTATGGGGCCGTACAATTTGTTTTGATAACTTTTGATTTTAAAATTTTAGCAAAAGTTATTATATACAATTTATGATATTGAAAAGGAAGATCGTGGAGCGCATTAAATAAAAATCCATTACATCAGCACTGAGGAGGATGGTTCCGTGCGTAGAAGTGGAAAACTTTTGACTGCCATTCACCTGGGAGTGGCCAGAAGCGATTCTTGTGCGTACGGTTCATATCGCAACTCACAACGTCCGGTTATTTATATCCACGTATCCTCTGTGTAGAAACCAAACACCCGTTTGGGAGCGAGCTAANCCGGATATTTATATCCACGTATCCTCTGGGTAGCAACCAAACACCCGTTTGGGAGCGAGCTAAAGTGAGAAGGCGTAAAACTTCGCGTGCGCTGGGTTTGGGTCCCGCCATGTTAAAATCCCGCCCAATGAAAAATAAAAAACAGCCTCGGATGAGACCCCCATTTTCTGATGACGACCACGGCAAACGTATAAAAGACTATGATTTAAGAGTATGCACCTGGAATATCCTGACCCTTAATGGGGAAGGTGCCTCTGCCCGGCTGGTTGATGTCCTCGGGAAGACAAAGGCTGACATCACCGCCATCCAAGAAATGCGATGGACGGGGCAAGGTAAAGTAAGCGTGAAGCCTTGCGACGTCTACTACAGTTGCCACGTAAAGGAGCGCAAATTCGGTGTTGGATTCGTGGTAGGAGAGAGACTCCGTCGCCGAGTACTGGCGTTCACCCCGGTGGACGAACGTCTAGCCACAATCCGCATCAAAGCTAGATTCTTCAACATCTCGCTCATCTGCGCCCACGATCCGACGGAAGAGAAGGATGAGGCATCCAAGGATCTCTTCTATCTAAGCTTTGATCGTACATATGAGCGCTGCCCCCGACACGATGTCAAAATCCTGCTTGGCAATTTTAATGCCAAGGTGGGCAAGGAAGGGATCTTTGGCGCCACTGTCGGAAAATTCAGCCTCCACGACGAAACATCCGATAACGGACTGAGGCTGATCGACTTCGCCGGGGCCCGAAATATGGTAATATGTAGTACTAGGTTCCAGCATAAGAACATCCACCAAGCTACATGGCTGTCTCCAGATCGAAAAACGAGAAACCAAATCGATCATGTTGTGATAGACGGAAGGCATGCTTCAAGCGTTTTGGACGTACGTACACTCCGAGGGCCAAACATCGACTCGGACCACTATCTTGTTGTAGCCAAGATACGCACCCGCCTCTGTGCAGCAAAAAATGTGCGCCCAACAATGCAAGGAAAGCTTAACGTCGAAAAGCTGCAATCACAACAGACGGCCAATTTATTCGCCACTCGACTCACACACCTCCTCTCTGAGAGCACTCTTCAACAATCAGACATACGCGAGCAGTGGGACCACATTTCCCGATCATTAAGTACCGCCGCCGAAGAAGTAGTTGGATTTCAGCGAGCCCGAAAGAACAACTGGTATGATGAGGAATGTCAAGAAGCCGCAGAGAAAAAAGATGCCGCCTACAGGGCCACGCTGCGATCGGGCGCAACGCGAGCCATGTGGGACCGTTATAGGGAACTGAAGAAGGAAGCGAGACGTATTTGCCGCAATAAGAAGAGAGAGGCCGAAATACGTGAGTGCGAAGAGCTTGAGATGCTGGCCGACAGGAAGAACGCCCGAAAATTCTACCAGAGGGTTAGGCGACTTACGGAAGGTTTCAAGACCGGGGCGAACTCCTGTAAGAACAACAATGGCGACCTAGTGACCGATGTCCAGAATATACTTAAATTGTGGAGGGAACACTTTTATAACCTACTGAATGGTAGCAGCGCTGAAAGTAGTGAGGAAGACGAACCCGAGTCCCCAGTCGATGATGATGGAGTAGCTGTCCCACCGCCTGACTATGACGAGGTACGAATAGCGATTACGCGGCTGAAAAACAACAAAGCTGCTGGAGCTGACGGCCTGCCAGCCGAGCTATTCAAGTATGGCGGCGAGGAGCTGATGAGGTGCATGCATCAGCTCGTATGCAGAATATGGTCAGATGAACGCATGCCCGACGACTGGAATTTAAGTGTGCTCTGCCCAATCCACAAGAAAGGTGACCCCGCCATTCGCGCCAACTACCGCGGGATCAGCCTTCTAAGCATAGGTTACAAGGTCTTATCGA
The DNA here is from genome assembly GCF_001687245.7 of Rhagoletis zephyria. NCBI lineage: Eukaryota > Metazoa > Arthropoda > Insecta > Diptera > Tephritidae > Rhagoletis > Rhagoletis zephyria. The sequence goes on along the minus strand of NW_016157218.1, from coordinate 390,051 downwards.
GCGTATTGTGTGAAAGACTGAAGCCCACCGTCAATGAACTGATTGGGCCTTATCAGTGTGGCTTTAGACCTGGCAAATCCACCATAGACCAGGTATTCACAATACGCCAAATCTTGGAAAAGACCCGCGAGAAAAGGATAGACACTCACTCATTTGTAGTCGACTTTAAAGCCGCTTTTGACAGCACTAAAAGGAGTTGCCTATACGCCGCTATGTCTGAATTTGGATAGGGAAGGACCTCTCCGAGCCGTTTGATACCAAACGAGGTTTCAGACAAGGGGACTCCCTTTCGTGTGATTTCTTTAATCTTATGTTGGAGAAGATAATAAGAGCCGCAGAACTGAACCGCTCAGGCACAATACTTTATAAGAGCGTACAATTGCTGGCGTATGCCGACGACATCGATATTATCGGTAAAAACAAGGGCTACGTCTGTTCTGCCTTCTCGGGATTGGATAGAGAAGCAAAGCGAATGGGTCTGGTGGTGAACGAGGACAAAACGAAGTATCTCCTGTCATCACACAAATAGAGAAGTAAAGTTATCTCTCGTCGTATAATGATCATATTCTATAAGTCACTCATTATTCCTGAGCTGGTGTATGGCGCGGAGGCATGGACAATGAGCGCATCTGATGAGGCGGCTCTTGGAGTTTTCGAGAGAAAGATTCTGCGAAAGATTTACGGACCTTTACGTGTTGGTGATGGCGAATATCGCAGATGATTTAACGATGAGCTGTATGAGCTTTACAACGATATAGACATAGTGCAGCGAATTAAAATTCAGCGGCTCCGCTGGCTTGGCCATGTCGTTCGAATGGACAGAAACGCTCCTGCTCTGAAAATATTCTACGCGGGCCGCGATGCTGGTAACAGAGGAAGAGGAAGGCCTCCTTTGCGTTAGAAAGACCAGGTGGAGAAGGACTTGGCTTCACTTGGCATTTCCAATTGGCGTCAGTTAGCACAGAAGAGAAATGACTGGCGTGCTGTTTTGGACACGGCCAAAATCGCTTAAGCGGTTACAGCGCCAATAAAGAAGAAGAAGACATCAGCACTGAAAGAGGGTACCGAAAATATTTTTTTTTTCAGCCACTTCATACGCGGTATTGCATTTTCCGTATACGCGGTATTGCACGCCAAGCGACGATGTCACATTTGCTGTTGATAGAGAGACAGAGAGCAACGACATCATCAACGTAAGATTTGTGGCGTGCGCCTTGATGTTGTCACACAAAGGCGAGGGATCTATAGTTTTACCCCGACTACGAACCGCGATTGTATGTTTTTGAGAAGATGTTTTTCATAGCAGAAATACACTCGGAGGTTTGCCATTGCCTGCCGAGGCCGCTATTAGCAAAATTTTTTTTGTTTGGATATTGGCCGGAAACCGGACTTGAACCCAGGTCCTACGAAATGTTAGCGCGCGCTGCTAACCACTACACCACAGCGGCCAGAGTACCGAATCCAAATAATTCTTCAACTAAATTAACCCTCTACTGCGTGGATTATGAAGAAAAGAAAAAACGATCTCCGTAATTTACTTTAAACTTTATTTCGCAAAGAAATATTTGGACAATTGTAAAGAAAACCATTGGCTGGCGGTGAACTAGTTATTGATTGACACAGAAGAGGATGTCTGAATTAAGAATGCATTTTTTTTATTTTACAAGAACAACTTGCGATTTTCATTAGTTTTTTTTTTGGAGTTGAGTTCCGAGTAGAGTTTTTCGACCACGCATACAAAAGTAAGCTTATATACAAATGTCATCTAACTACCAACTACGTTCTGTTATCAGTATTTAACTTCTCAATGAATTTAATTAGGTTGATAAACTTTTATAACACTCGTTAGGTGGGAAAAAATTGCCAAGGTAGCGACGCAATATTTGGCTTCGTATACGGTAGAGGCTTAACGATTTGGCTAAACCTACTGCGAACTACCATGCTTTACTACGTAAACAACTTTCCTAGGTTGGAATCAACGTTAGCCAACTCAGTAAGTTGTACGACAACATACTCCCTAAGGCCTAAGTGTGCCTCGTTATGGGTCCTGGATCAGCGAAACCACTGCAACTTAACCTAACCTACATTGTTTGGACGGAAAATATTTAGAGACATCAGCATCCCCAAAGCCAGATACAAAATAGTCAGGCGAGAAATATATGCCATGTTTTTCGACATTTTTGGGAACATAAAATTTTAGGGCCGGGAGAACAGCCAGAGAGAACAGTCTATAAGAATGATGTGACGGCTAAAAAAATAAAGCTCCTACTAAATTTTCATAAAAAAGACATTGAAAATCTTGTTTGATATTTTTAATGTTGTTTTAAGGGAAGTAGGCTTTTCGATTTTTTAATAGATATTTTCATGCGGAACGCACACAATTGCAACAACTAAAAGCTTCTTTAAACATTCGTTAATCCATGTTGCGCAAATTTTCTCTTAAACTACGACCAAAATACCAAACACAATTAGTTATAAAGAATTGATTCAAGAAGCATAACCAAGTGTGAAATTCCTATTGTTCTCACACAGCGATTGTCAGAGTTTTATGAGCAAATATTTTTTGCTTTTCATTGCTTACTGCAGTGGACAACGTCCCATGTAATCGGCTTATGTGCATACCTCTAAATGTGGATAAACACATGTATGCACCTACATATATGCACACATATTTGAATGTAAATATGTATGCTTTTTTATATGAGTGTATGACTTACCCGGCAGCATTTCTTTTGTGATTTTAACAATAGGCAGTGATCTGCTGATAATGCATTGCATATTTTGCACAGATTCCAACATTCCATTCTGTGTATTGTGCGCTTAAATGACCCCGATTCCTTAGTAAGTACACGTATATATCTAGGTATACGTATGTGGATGACAGGGAACTCAGTGACTACAAAGAAGCTGTATGCTGTTTTAATTGTGTCACACACGTGCGAGTATATGTACAAACAAGCATACTCATTTAATGAAATGCATTTATATGTATGTACAAATATAAGTACGGTGACCAAATTTCTGCGGCCAAAAATCGGGACATTTCTAAAGCATCGAATCCGAACCTACAATATTGTTTTTAGGACCAAAAGACATAAGATCTTTTAATATAGTTTTATTTAAAACGAAACAAAGAGAAAGAACTTGAATAATGAAATTTATAAAAATTCGACGAATTTTCACAAATGTTGAACAAAATATCAAATGTTTTAATCAGATTTTCTAGATTTTTTTTGAGTATGTAGTTTTGTAGCGCATTAAACTGTTTTATAAAAAAGTGCAAAATTGAAGTAGCGTTGATTTTTGAATTTTTTTTGGTCGTGCATATTTCTCTATACAATGTATGTTCAACAATTGTTTTATATAGAAGAAATTAGCAACATCTTCCACAAAGAAAAATTTTCCAAAAATCTACGGCAAGTCAAAGGTACCTTAAATTTGCACTTTGAATTGAATGGGCTACAAAACTGCATACTCGGAAGGTATGGAAGGTGAAAATCGGGACTTAATCGGTACAAATATGAAAAATTGGGAAAACTATTCAGCGGGACAATTTTCTTAAAATCGGTACTGTCCCGCCAAAATCGGAACGAATGGTCACCGTATATATAAGTAGATGTGGAAATATGTATGCGAATGCACATAGATACATATAAGCATTTGAGCAGCTGCATTCATATTACATACTACTTTTCTGCAGTTATGCTAGTAAATGTTTGCTGTATGTATTAGCCCCTCTCTGCTGCTTTTCGTTTGCTTTGTTATAATAAATATCCATTCGATTGTATCTATGTATGTAAGTGCAATGGCATGTATGTATGTGCGCGTGTGTGTGAAAGTGATGACTTCTGATGTCCATACCAATACAATTCCAACAATTGCATTTACCAATTGAAGGCAGCAGCTATCCATTGGCCAGCTGTCCAGCAAATTTAGAATTGCACTTAGCTGGAAGCAAAATTCCCAACTTGCGGAGGAAAAAAAGAAACAAAACGCAGTGCATGACAGGTATTAGTGCAAGAGAAACTACTGACGGAGGATGCTACTATCGTTGCTATAAGTGCAGCACAAATGCATTTAATGCAGAGACACACATGTCTAATGCAATTCAAGTGTACTAGTGTGGCAATAAATGGCAAAGGGCATGTGAATGTCCTTGATATGCCGGTGGACAACTGCTTGAATGGAAATACCACATGAACGCATTCGAATATAAATATAGACACAGATGTATTGGTACTTCTTTTGTGTCAAGCAAACCGATACTCAATGTACGCATATATGTACATATGTATGTACATACATACAAATATACAACAACTGAATATGTTTGTGCGAAAAACGATGCATTAAGATATTTGCGATTGTATTTTCCCAGTAAACTTCACTTGAAAGTACCTTGAAGGGACCCGACCAATCGTAGAATAAAAGTTAGGAAGGTCCGAAGCTCTACGCTGAGAAAGACGTTTGGATATGTCAACTAAGTATGTTCCTCTCAACACACAATTTGGCTATAGTTAAAACATTTCGTTATTGTTGCCAAATCATGTGTTGAGAGAAATATACATATATATATATATATATATTTAGCTGATTTTTTTGCTTAGTGTATTTGCAAATAATAAAATTCGAATCCACAGCATCAAAAGAAGAAAGTTTTTCAGAAAATATTAATCTCCCAGGATTATTTATGTAGTTGTGTATTATTATTGCGTAGGTAGAACCAGTGCATGACACACTGATAAAAGAGTTTAGTTTCGACCACAAATATATATTTAGTTGCGAATTAAAAAAAAAAACTTGGGAACTTTTACCGCGAATTGGTTAAAAATAAAACGTTCCCAATCATAGCGCAATCTACCTCTAGAGGCTTTATCAGCACGTTTTGGGATTTCAAAAAATTTTTCATGTAGGACTAAATACTTTTATTTAGAAAACATTTTTGAAGCGTTTTAACAAGTATTGTTTTGAATTCTCTCAGTTTGATTACTGGGTTGCCATTAGATGCACAGTGTGCGCGTATGCATATATGTATGTATGTACATAAATATGTGCATTTGTCGTTATGCTTGTAAAGTTGCATTTTTAGCACACTTTGCTCGAAGCATTCCTTTTACTTGGCATATTATTGCATGAGTACTGTCTGAAGCGCATTCCTTTGCTGCCAACATAAAATATGTTATGCACAGCAGCAATGGCAAAAATGCTTTTGTACTTACGGGTAACCGTACACATACATACGTACGTAAGCATACTCAAGATGTAGAAAGTGTCCCAATGCTTTCAGTGCATATGCTGTTTTATTGTGTGTAGAGAAATAGCAAAGGCAACGAAAAAAACTGTTGAGAAAAAACAAATCAAATCAAATCAAAGCATACTGGGAGCATGTGTGGAAGCAGGGCCTTAAAGTAGACCTCTTACACAAAAGCATTAACGTGAATTCCTGAAAAAAAAACGTGAAACCACTCTCTCTCTGTGCCGTTTATTCATCTCTTCATGCCTTTGCATCGTCTACCACCATTCTAGTTCAGCAAAAGAAAAATATTATTACAATACATACAAAGTAAGCTTAAGTAAATATTGCGTATACGCCCTGGTAGCAGCAATTCTGCCATTTAAACGCATCAAACGCAGCGGTATCATTAGACGTAGACTGAAAGGTGAGACGGGTAAGATTAAAATAAACAGGTGGGAAAAGGGAAAGGTGGCGAAAGTTTCTACAGGAAAAAGACTTACAAAGTTGAGGAGAAAACTTTCAGTAACTCTTTCAATACACACCTGCTGGTACGCAATATATGTATGTACAATTATGAAAGTATATTTCTATCAAAGTGTAGATGTATTTATGCGTAAAACGTTGCTCCTTCACAGCACAATCTGCATACATATATTATAACAACAATAGGTTACACAGCATGTAGCATAAATTCTTCGAAGGTTTTAATATGCTTAACTTGAAACGCATATTGGCTAAGAAGTTCAGAGGTCCATATGACTTTACGGCAGAGTGTGTATGTGTATATGTATGTGGGGCGAGAATTTACGACGAAGTTTGGTAGCTAAATTATTTGTTACTTACAATTTTCGCAGAAGTTTAAATGTATATTAATTTTATTTTTAAAGTTCTCACGTTGCATATTTGAATATTACTAAAATAAATTAAGAACCATGTTACCGCTAACCTACGACAGAAGACCAATAAACATATACGGACATCTATACGGTGCACTTCTGTAGGACTGATGGCTGCTTTATGATCTCTCTCTGAACTTCCTAACCGGTTACTTACCATCGAGTACAATCCACATTGTCAAAATGAAGACTGCGATAGAACAATTCCGTGAAGCTGTTTTGTGAATCGCAAAAACCCTGTCTAATGGGGATACGATAAGAAGGACTATATCTGCCTTAGCACCCTTCAAAGCACCTAAACCAGATTAAACTTTGCAGCTCTAGAAAGTTATAAGTCCATGGAGAAAAGTGAGGTGGTGAAATGTTCTCCTGCCAATAGTTGTTGCTTTCGATAACACGGAACATTTTAGAAGAGGATTGCGTCCAGCGCTGCAAACATCCTTAAATTTCAAACCACTACACCAACAGAAAACAGTCAGGCTCCTTGATATAGTACCCGTAGTGTAGAATATTCCCTCTCTGCCTATTTGGTGAAGAGGGTTTCGATATTTACTCCTACTAAGTAAGACGTAACTTTAAAGACACAATCTACAGCCTCCTATAGTAGGCGATGAACATAAATCGCCAAATGCTGCAGTGAAACGTAAACCATAAGGAGACTATATTTCTGCAGAAAAAGGAGATGAGACACATTACTGGAATCATCCCTTCAAGGATGATAATGGCAGTTATCCCCGACACATGCTGAACCGGTTTTTTTTAAGGGGACAGTAGTAAACTATGCTGGCCCAAATCCAGAAAAATTATCGCATGTATCTTGATGTTTTTACAGAAATGAAGAGACCTGCAGTTTTACGCCGCCTCCGAATGACCAGTGAGAGGCGAGGGGCGACCACTATTAGAAAAGCTTTTTCTAATTTAGATGTTGCTTGGACCAGGGATAGAACCCACGTCCTAAGGAGTGGACTGTTACGAAATATTAATAAAAGTCAACAAAAGGTTAAAAAGTCAAAATTTTACTTTTTGGACTCTCTGTGCATCTGAAAAGTTGATTACCCTAGCCGGAAGAAAATACAGCAGCGTATAGTCTGCATCCATGGGTGTGGTTCCGAGTGGCTCTGCCATACTAATGTACAGTGGGCCAGAAGACTGAAAAAGAGTGTCCAAAACCAATGTTATTTAAAAGTTTAAATAATAAACTATATTAATCTAGATACTTTGAAGTATACATAAAGATTATGACACTTTGAGTTATGACAATATTGAAGTTGTAAACGATATTTACATACGTGCATAGTAAAAAGTTATGAACATGAAGCACTTTGTTATGATCATAACGAACTCAGAATGCATAAATTCTGGAAAATCGTGTGTAAGCTTTAATTATGAAAAACTTTGATCAATTTATTAATAAATTCTAAAACTTGAATTTTTTTAAATTATCAATGAGTCTTAGAAAAGTATTGTAGCAAAATTTGTTGACGGTTATTTTTTGTTTTAAAACACGTTTGAATTAATACAAATCACATATTTAAGTAAAGTACACTATTACGATTATTTTCACTGCAAGCCTCCGAAGTTAAAGAAATGTAATGAACTATATACCAAAGATATCTGCATTAATAAAAATCGGCGTAACTTGTACGATACACGGCGTATGAGTAACCTTCCTTTCTGGACATATTTTATACAAATAAATAGGACTAGCAATCTCATGAAAATGGGCATCTTCAAATGGAAACTTTTAAGTTATCTATACGAAAAATTAGATTTCCGTTAAAATATCATTAAATCATAAGTGCATATTTTTGTATAAGTTAGGTTAGGTATGCTGGCCAGCCACTGCGTGGTTTCGCAGAGACCTTTAAAGTCCATAGCGTTACCAGACAAACTACGATCACTTTAGATAGCTAATCACAAGGAGCAATGTTGAAGAATATCGCAGACCTCTTGGCAATATGGAACAACATACAAATACCCTACCTTTATGGCGGTTTCCAGATTAGGTAGAAAACCTGCTCCCAGTAGATTAACCCGCAGTCTGCTAAGGGCAGGACACTAGAAGAGGATATGCTCCACTGTCTCCTCCTACGTTCTGAATCTCCTACATAACTTAGCGTTCTCCCTCTTGAGGGAAAGGAGAAACTTCGTGAGCTTCATATCATACTCTCTGCACATAACTTTGAACAACTTGCAGCCTTGCGTTTTGTCTACGCCTTCTGCGCTTTCCGGATCATGAACTGGTCGAATTTCCTTTTAATCGCTTGGAAAGAAATCGGCACCTCTTCTATCGGCAGGTTTCCGACAGAGCACCCTTTTTGGCCAGCATGTCGGCCTCTTTGTTGCCCGCTACGCCGATGGTCCCCGGAACACAGTACGGATGTATGTCACTATTGGATTGTAGCAAATTCAGAGCTGCTCTGTACTCCGCAACACTTCTAGAGGAAGTAGCGCTTTTATTGCAGTCTGACTGTCTATATAGAGATTCACGCGCTTGTTATCTGAAGTTCTCTTCACTAGCTGCGCCGCCTTTCTTATTGCCTATACCTCCGACTGGAAAATTCTGCAATAGTTTGGCAGCTTATAAGATAGGTTGAGGCCAAGCTCCGCGCATACGACTGTCGCGCTGACGCCTTTCTCCATCTTAGATCCCTCTGTATAGACATTCACCGAGCCAGCACTCCACATGCCCTCACGCCAGCCTTCAACATCTATGGTGGGTTCGAAGTTCATCTCCAAGTGCAGATCCTGGATCCAATAGTCAGTCCGTCCAAGTAAAGTCGACGCTATACTACTGTGATCGTAAGGCCTGCACACAAACCACCCGTAACATAAAGCCCGGCGGCAGTTTTCGACGATATATTCTTGGCCAACAAATCCGACTGCAAGAGATGCAACAAGGTATAGAGTCTCGCCGTCGGTGTAGTCCTAAGTGCCTCTGTCATGTCGATCATTGATAGCCTATGTACACTTGCTGTCCACCAAACCACCACGCCATGGAGCAGTATCGGCCTGACTATCGCCTTGAAGATCCAGAGAAAAAGAGAAGGCGACCAGTCCTCGGTGCAGACCAGCATCTTTTTGCATGCATAGAATGCCACGGAAGCCTTCTTCGCCCTCTTCTCCACATTGAGGCGACACGATAGCTCACTATCGAGGATTATTCCGAGGTATTTTGCAAAAATGTATAATAATAAAATAATAACAGATTGGCGCTTACACATATGTTAGTGTTTGGCCGAGCTTCTCCTCCGACTTGTGGCGTGCGCCTTGATGTTGTCACACAAAGAGGAGGGAACTACAGTTTTACGCAGACTCCGAACGGCGATTGTATTTTTATGAGAAGCTGTTTTTCATGGTAGAAATACACTCGGAGGTTTGCCATTGCCTGCCGAGGGATGACCGCTGTTAAGAAAAAGCCTTTTTCTATATTTCTTGCGATGTATCTTTGAACAGGGTTTGAACCCTGTTGTGTATATTTTACAATAAATGCATGTTATTTTTGCCTTTTTTTACTTTGTTTGATTTACAACAATTTAAATTTAGGCCGACATTTCCTGAAAAAAATTGACCTATAATTTTTTCCAAAACATTCATCTAAACCACTGTATTAAACTGTCAATATTTCTATTTACACACGATAACTTTTTAGTAACTGGATTGTCCAGAGCTTGGAAATTAAAACATTCAGGGCTGTCATGAAATCCAATTGCTGTCGGAATTGGATTTGAAAACGACAAAAAAAAATCTTAGGTGTCATGAAATCTAATTTTATCGGTTTTATGTTCGAATCTGAATTAGTTTCGATTTTAGGGGTCACATAAACCAAAAATATCAATTTCGCTATCGGGAACCAACCAAGCAGCTAACTGCTGATTTCATTTGTTTATTAGCTTTTATTCCTTGCAGTTGGACATTTTGTAAAAATGTGAGTAAAGGGATGTTTATTTTATAAAACTAAATATTAATGTATTCATATTTTTATTCATAACTAGGGGAAATCATAAAAATGAAACGCAAAACAGCATTCTTCCAATAACATAAATGCTAGGACTGCAGATGTCATTTTGCGCTCCCTTATTTTTGTTTAAATTATTGAAAACAATTCTATTTTAGAAAAATTTGTCAAAAAAATTTTGTTTACGTTCGAAAAGGACAAAACCAATATGGTTTCATGAAATGAGGAAAAGTAATGTTTTTTCTCCCGTGATCACGTTTTTCTACTATATTAAGCAATATATGTAAATATACTACAACTTAACATTTTATTAAAAATACCTTTCAAACCTTTTTTCATTGCTAGCGTCCATTTTTGTTTACTTTTACATTAGCAATTTCTCCTTTTCTTCGTAAAAACAATCGGTAAAACTAGGTTGGACACCGAAAAGTTATCGGTTAAATCTGAGATTATTTTGTAATGTATGGCTGATCTCTTTTTCTAATTACAGATTAGGGAGTTAAACTCGAAAATGCGGATAATCTACTTATATGTAAACCTAGTATAAATGCACAGCCTGCCCTTTTGAAAAAAGGCTTTATTCTTAATTGCTGCCTAGCTAATGGGTGAACTAAGTATTGACAATCACTAACAAATACTCTACCGGAGACGTAAGCTCCGCAGGTCCTACTTCCATTTTCACCACCAGCGACTAGAGTATTGGCGCCAGTATAACTTCTAGAGACGAACCTCTTCTAACCGGTGTGGTATTCTCATTCGTACCCCATTACGCCTCGACACTTCTACAGGGTACACCCATACCGTTGATAATTCATCTTAAGTTATTTCTAGATTTTACTAAGATTCCAACAAAACTGCCAACGCGGTCATCTTTTTGCAAGGGCATTCCTACACGTCTAACAATCTTCACGAAGATAAGAAGCATGCTTCCCTCTACATTTAGTTTGACTAGTATCGCCCAGTTGTCGAAATTCGACATCTTTTTTCATACACTTTTGAATTTTACCTGTCACCAATACTAAATCCTTTAAGCGAATTACTATTTTGAAGTCCACCAGCATAATTTATAGCGATACGATATAAACGATAATACCGGATTGATTAATGCTAATTCTACCAAGACCCCTCCAAATTTCTTCAGTAGGTTTTGAAATTAAACCGAAAAAGGAACCTCGACTTTCACTTATAAAAAATATGTATATGTATTTGTGTGTATAGATGAGATGTTCATCACTGACTAATATGTCAAACATATTCCAATTCAGACTGTAAATAAGTTTTTCAATTATATTTGTCTGAGAGCCACTTGGAGGTTAAAAACTAAATTGCCCACATCTACATAAACTTTTTCTTTTTTCATCAGAATCGTTAACGGTTGAGAATATATCTTGAAGGTTTACAACAAAAGATAATATTTTCTTCTCTAACGACGGTTTCACAAGGCGCTTTGTCAAGACTGGGCCAAAGCACAATAGTTTTTCATCACACGACTGGACTACCAAGTTACTCCAAATTTTTTATTACTAATATGTGTTCTAAAAAAGTAAAACAAATCTGATCATAAATATGATTTTTTAGGATAGCTTACAATCCTAGCGTCGGCCGCTGTGGTGTAGTGGTAAGCAGTGCGCGCTTCCACTACGCAACGCCTGGGTTCAAACACAGGTCAAAGCAACATCGCAAAAAATATAGAAAAAAGGTTTTTTCTTAACAGCGGTCGTCCCTCGGCAGGCAATGGCAAACCTCCGAGTGCATTTCTGCCAGCTTCTCATAAAAATACAATCGCCCTTCGGAGTCGGCGTAAAACTGTAGATCCCTCCGGTCTGTGTGACAACACCATGGCGCATGCCGCAAATCGGAGGAGAAGCTCGGCCAAACACTATCATATGTGTAAGCGCCAATCTATTATTATTATTATTACAGTCCTTGCACCACCTATCGGAAGATAAACAAGATGATCCTTCTAAAAACTTTTGCAAAAAACAACAATCATTTAATGCGATTTTAAAATTTGGGAGAAAATGGTTCCCAATTGAATGATCCTTGCGATTTTATATGCGTATAAAATTCCACTACCTTATAATAAGTGGTTCCAGAGATAAACGATATGAGAACTTAAGTTTGTATGGGCGGTGCCACGTCCTTTTTCCAAAATCTACCACCGTTCGCCATAAGTACGGTATTGACAACATATGTTGCTGTCTCCAATTTCAGGACGTAAGCAAAGGCGACGCTCCAGCTCTGAAAGTATTCAACTCGGAACCCGCTGGTGGTAGCAGAGGAAGAGGGAGGCCCCCACTGCGATGGAAAGATCAAGTGGAGAAGGACTTGGCCTCACTTGGCGTCAGTTGGCACAGAGGAAAAACGACTGGCGTACTTTGCTGAACTCGGCCAAAATCGCTTAGGCGATTACAGCGCCAAAAAAGAAGAAGATAAGCGAAATGAGAATTTCACGCCCACTTTCCCAGTACCTACCATTTTCCACCGTAGGTAGGGTATTTACAATCTATGCATCTGTGCTAAGTTTCAGTTCCCCAGCATAATTGGTTTTAGAGATACCGTGGTTTAAACATTTTAGTCTATATCTCAGATGTCACGCCCCTTATGTATCGGGATTAACATTTCTGGATTAGAGGAATTTATATCCTTTAAATCGGTGTATGTTTCATTGAAATCGAGGGAACGGTGCCTTCAAAAAAGGGATTGCAAAATTTTATTGTGGCGTATTTATATATAGGTGATGGCATCATTCCGCCTCCCTTCTTCGCGTGCATTACTCTGGAAGATATTTTACCCAATATTACCCGCTGGATCTTAGACAGGTGAGTTTCGAAAAATTATCTGTGAAATTTGGTTCGTTTTTGCACCGTTGCACAGAGATTGTCGCGGCGAATGCTAAGCAATTTCTTGATTGATTGATAAATTTGATGCTTAAAAAAAAAACGATGCGCAACGGGCAAGTATTCTTGCTGTATCAATATTTTTTTAATTACCCAAATCGGGAATTTTCTATTGAACAAATTAAATGCGAATACTCTCTGGTTGGGGTATTAAGTAAAACCAGTCACGAACACCAAACTTTCCAGATGAAAAGAGGATTGCTAGCGCCAGTAATAAAGACCCAAAGCAAGTTAATTAATTATTGCGAAATACAGATTTCACAATTTATATGTGTATCTACGTACATATTTACACAAGTGTAAGTGTTTACATTTAAGATAATTTTTTCGAGCATAAATTTATTTGGTTTGCATTTTTTTGTTTTCTTAATTACCTTTTTAATTAAAAATGTTGCTTGCTTTGTGCCTTTTTTTGCGCTGTGAGTGTTTACAAATACGCCCCTAATAGCGAAACTGAACACAAATACAGACACACGTATAGTACGCGAAATTTTATTACTTTTTACTCTCGCCTCTTTCCTTTCTTTTCACCGTTTTTTTGCCATTTATGTCCATAAATATTTCCCACGGCAACTAATTTATATTCAAATATTGCGCCATTAAATTATTTCACTTTAAATATTCAACACAATGCGCTACGATGCCTTTCAGCTTTCCGCATTCAATATTTTATTTTTTATTTTTTTGTTTGCTTTATTTTTTCGTGCATTCGTGTGACCGAGTGTTTGCTGAGTGTACGAAGTGAAATAATTAGTTTATTTTTATAAATTAAGCAAATATTTGCTTGACGCCATCGACAATATATGTATATGTAACCCGCCTCTAAACCAGTAGCGCTCCTTAGTTTTTATTTCATGTAAAATTTACGATCGTGTATGGCTAAATTGTTATTTTGATTTTTTACGCAACATGCGCTCATTCGTCAAATCAAAAAAAAAAAAAACAGAAACCTGCTAATACCGCTTAACAATTTCATGATTACAAACAGTTAATTACACTATAATGGCCTACAGACACGTTATTCCCACAGTCGTTGTAAATGTATACGAATGTAATGTGTATATGTATGTACGTACATTAGTTCGAAATATGTCCTTGTCTGGCCTTGTAGTGCTCTACTCAAGTATGTAAGAAGTGAGCCAAAAAAATGAAGCAATAAAATGTGTAAAATATTTCCATAAAAAAACTTATACGACACTTAAGTGACTTAAGTAAATGAAGGAATATGCAAGTGTGGTTTGTGCCGTAAATGAGCAACAGATTGATGTTCATAACCTCACTCACACAATAGTTGACATCAGAAAGGTGTCACACATACATACGATATACACGTACGTAACTAATTATGACATATAGCATATGTATGTATGTATGTATCTACTTAAACGTTTTGTACAGGTTGTATTTGCTGACGTATGTACATAGTTAATGGTTGCAATGGGCTAATTAAGTGGGTACGTGGGTTGATGTTAAGCGGTCAATTGGCAGTGAAATTGTACCTAATTAGGTAATTAGTTCATATACGAGTGTAAAATTAAGTGAAATTTTTCTTATATTTGTACTCAGTTAACCGGACATTATGGCCAAATAAATAATATATGAAAACATCATTGCTGCTAATAAATATTTAGTCGTACACTAATAAGATGAACTGAAAAATGACTCAAACAGCAAGACAAGTAATCAAGCATAACTATTTCGTAGAATTTTTGTAATATATACGTACATATGTACATTAGGGTGTCTCACCAAAAAAGTTACGGTTTATCCAACTGAATTGTAAAATTTATTATATTTAAAGACACCAGGCAAAATCTTTCGGGAACATTTTAAGATTTACGCGATCTGGATCCATAAGAAAATACTTCTAAATATCCCTCCATTATGATTTTGTTGACAAAATTTTTATATAGTTTTATGCATACCTTTTAAGTTTTAACGGATTGAGATTTCTATATTTTACTAGCAAATACCCGGCGTGCTTCACTGCGCCTTAAAAGAATTTTTGTATTGTTGCTCCTCCCAAAATTATTATGGCAACAATCGTAAAAAATAAAATAGATTTGACGAGCTTTATGAAGTGAGATACGTATTCAAACAAGTTTTCGATTTATGAAACATACTTAATTTTTTTACGAATAAGGGTGTTAGTTAATATATTTTCGAAGGTATTCAATCCTGCAAATTTAATTTATAATCTTCTATCTCGATTCTCTATATCGTTCACTTTCTTCAAAGGTGTATTAATTCAGCACTTACCGTATATTATCACTTTAACTGAATAAAATTTTGCAAATAGGTGGCAACCGGCTACAAATTTTTGTACAGTAAATTTTCTTAAACCTCTTAGATTTCATATCCGCCTTGCCATATTTATCAATTTTATTATTAAATAAAAAATTTCAAACAGGTGGCAACCCTCCTTAAAATGATTTTTGGCAGTAAAATTTTCTAAACCTTTTTAGTTTGATACCCATATTACAATATTCAATTTATTTTATCAATTAAATCAAATTAAAATTTTCTAACAGATGGCAACCTTCCACATAAATATATTCCACTGTAAGTCCTCTAAAACCTCTTATGTCTGTGCGCCTCTCAGTCTGTTTAAACATAAAGCTGTCCCCCAGTTTTCAAGATATCCGCCTTCAATTTGGTACGCATTTACCATTTCATTAAATCGTACCATTTACTACAGCATAAATGTTCCATAACACTGATTGATAAATTAACCCTGGCAATTGTCTTTCAACTCAAGAAAAACAATTTTGAATTCTGAGAACTTCCTTGAAAGATCTTTCGAAACACTAATTAAAAAATCTGCTAACAAGCAGGTCTTAGCGTCATTCTGCTTGTTTCTTTAGCAATAAGTTTTTAAAGAAATTAAAAAAATTTAAGGTTAAGAGATTTAAGAAAATTAAACAAATAAAAATAAAAATTCAAACAACAAACAAAATTAATCAAATAACGCCCACTTCCAGAATTCTATAATAATGTCACCTATTTCAAGGGATTGTTGGTAGTATAAATTTCGCGTAAATTAGCGTCCTTAAACTTCGAAATATCGAAGTTTAAAGAATTTCTGGAAATTACCGTTACATGAAAAGTGGGAGTAATGTTAGCCCGATTTCAATAATTTGTAACGTTTTGCTTTTATGTGGTACTAGCCGGCCTCGTATCCGCGCCGAGTATGTAGATATTAAATAAGGTGTGACTGACAATGATGGCGCAGCTGGAGGCCAAGCCTTTTCATTTGACACCTCATTTTTTTAAATTGGATGAACTGTGAGAATCCAAAGTCATTAACAAAAAATGCCCTCGTGTATTATACATACATAATTTTTTAAATAGGTGGCAACCCCACTTAAACAAAAAATAAAAACTTATTTCACTTGCAGAGACCATATCCTTTCACTTGGTACCTCAGTTTTTAGTTCAACAAACGGTGAAGATTTTATAATTTTTAAAAAGTGGTAACCCTACTCGATAAGTAATACATTATTGAACATCTGAACGCCGAGCCCTTTTATTTGACACCACATTTCTTTTAATCCAACTAATAGTACAGGTGGAAACCCTAGACATGTGGCAACCCTATAGGAATTTTGAGTTCTAAAAATAATAATCCTATATCCGTTCAGTAGTTTTTGAGATTAGCGTGTTCAAACGATGTCGGCTTTCTTTTAAACTATGTATAAAAGATAGTAATTTTAAAATAGGTGGCAACCCTACTCAAAGGAATAAAGTTTTTGTACATGCGAAGCCCATGCCCTTTCATTTGATATCTCATTTTCTAATCCATCGAACGTTAAACATCTTTTTACTTTTTATTAGGCGACAACCCTACTCAGAAGAATGATCCATTATTGCACATCTAGAAGCCAAGTCTATACGTTTGACTGCGACGGTGCAGAGCTGATGCCAACGCTTATAATGATTGTATATAAAAATTTGATCAACAGGTGGCAACCCTATTCAAAAAAATAAAACATTTTTTCTTTTCAGAGACCCATCCCATTCATTTGACATCTCAACTTTTGTAATCTATCGAACGGTGCGGATCTTATAGTTTTTTTAGACAGGTGGCAACCCTATTAAAACTCTAAATGGAGTATATTGGAGAAAATCTCGTCAAAATCCGTTCAGTAGTTTTCTAGATTACCGCGTACAAAGAATCTCGACTTTTCTTTACACTATGTATAGAAGCGAAATAATCATACCAAGTTTGGTACAAATAGATCGAAGGGTTACCGAGATATACATACCTGATCATAAGTGGGCGGTACCATGGTTAGGGACTGTGCAAAGTTTGGAAAAAATTTATAATATACCTTGGGCAAAGGGCAATCTACATACCAAATTTCGTTGAGATATCTCAATTTTTGCTCGAGTTATCTTGTACACGTACGTGTGCACAAGTGCGTTCGGGTATAGAAACAAAAAATAAATACATCTAAAACAAATAAGACAAGTTTAAAAAAATTAAATGAAATGTAAACAAATATATCGTCGATGTTTTTGCAAAACCGCCTACCATACGGCACTCAAATTTTACAGGAGAACGAAAAAACGGATTTTCTTTGAAGGCATGCCTTAATAGGCGGTATTTTTTTATAGCTATTATTTTCTAAATCTGTTGTTTTAATAACGATTTTACGATTTTTATTCATAAGCGTCGATGCCTGGAGTTCAGGGTTACCAAATGTAATTTTTGTCACAACGGCGATTTGGGCGGTTTTGCAACTAGTCGATGGAAGGTTTTGCAAAACATCGACGATATATATTTTTTTTTTTAATTTCAAACCAATAAAGTATAAAAATTAAAAGGAAACTATGTAACTGCAAAGAAAAAAATAAAAAAAATAAAAATCCGCTGCCCGAACACTCGAACATCGTATCTCTGCAATGACACGCCAGTGCTTGGATCACTCAGCCATTGCGACTGTTGGAGCAACACAAGCAATGTGATGTACAAGTGATTTCTGTCAAAAGAGCTTTAATCATGATACAAAAATTTGATGGTTAAACCGCTGAGAAGCAGCCTGAACATTTTTGAAGTTTGCTAACATAACAAATATTGTTTAGGCGCGTCTGCTAACACCAGGCGCCTAAGTACATGCTATGTACTGCTGCATGTGCAAAAATTTCCTTTATGCAATTTAGGAAATTTTTGCACATGCACTTCTCAACTGCCAAGTAATTGAACTTTCTTAAGTTTCAATAAGATGGCACTTCAAAGTATGCTCTGCCTAGTCGGATGCATCCTCCGGACACTGCTTCCGGAGCATTCTGCGGACTCTGCATGGCTTACAACCATGCGGAGGTGGTAATAGTTGATTACCATTGGCCACAGTGCCTACCCACTACTTTTTGGTCCAATAAATATTTTTTTATATACATACATGCAAACATACTGGTCTCCCCTCTCACTGAGTTATTCAAATATGTTTTCAAATTTTCAATCTTACAAATACATTCTAAATCAAGGCATATTCAACAAGGTAGAAGTGACAATTCAGTCGAGCTCTCTCATAGCTGACTGTAATGTCAAAAAATGTAAACAAAAAAATTAACCCTTTGTTATGCATTTACCATATTTGATAAAACTCAACGGCCCGTAGCTATAGTCAAAATAAAGTGGACTCCCAAAGTTAAAAGCAGCTTTTTGACATAACTTTCAATAGGATATCTGTCAAAAAACGCTGCTTTTAACTTTAGAGTCGACTTTATTTTGATTATAACTACGGGCTAATATCTTTGAAATTAAAGTTTTTGTAGATATGAAAATTTTTGAAATCTCATTACAATCAGCTTCATTTAAGGTATTGCCTTTTCTTATTGCATACTTACACAAAATTACACGTTTAGTGAAACACACTCATTTATAAACCCATTTTGGCAATTTTCTTGCTTTTACTATGTTTTACCCAATGTTTTTAAGCATTTATTTATTTTATTCAAATACTTAATTCTAAAGTATATTAGACATTTAAAAAAATGTTTGATTATTCTAAATTTACATCAGAACTTAACTTCAATAGTTCAGCTATTAAATTTTTGCAATTCGAAATTTCCTTTCCATTAAATTTATTAAAAGTTAATTTCAGTTTCTTTATGTCAACAAGGAAGTCCGGTTTAGGTTTTGTTAGACCACCATTTGAAATTTAGTCTATCCATGTATATGAGTGGAAGATTTTCTCTTCATATTCGGTATAATAACTAATTCCTGCATCTGGGAACAAACGCGTCCGCTTAGAAATAACCGGCTGCGATGGGCAACTAATAAAGTCACTGGCACTAAAATGGTCTTCGCGCACACGTGAAGAGTCTCATAATGAAGCATTGATACTTCGGAGTTTTAAAATAACGCACAAGTTTCTGGCTCTTGTCAAACACAACATACCGCCCATAATTCCTTTTCATTTTATTATGTATTTAAAATCAGTCGCACAGCTCACAATTGAAAATTTATATTAAAAAAATTAAAATTTTGAATAGTATAGGGTTAAGAGTTGACATTTTAGTCGCAGTTCAAAAGAGATAAATGTAGAAACGTCAACCGATTTCGATAATTCTTTTTGCATCGGAAAGGTAGTGTCTCAGATGTGGTCCCATACTAATCTGGTTAAGATCCGATGAGTGGATCATGCCTTAGCTAGAATTATCCTGTTTGTATACATAATAACAGATTGAAAATGTAGTCATAAGTAATAGGTTAAAGTTAAAATTTCTCGTATTCATGAAAGGTGTGGAACCTTCGGTATAGCCGAAGCCAGCACTTTCCCCACTTGTGTTGGTCTAAAATATTTATGTTGTGCTGATTTCTATGTTGTTAAGGCACAGTTTGCAAGTTTTTGTATTCGCTTGCAATTTCTTAAATATATTATGTATGCACATATAAATGTATGTATGTATATCATATTTTTTCTAAACCTTTCTGCGAATACATGCATATGTGTGTGTGCTGGCGAGATTTTAGCCATTTATGTAATTTTCTCATTCGAGCTGCAAAAGTTTTAATATCTTCAAGTTTGTTGACGAAGCACCGCTTCATGCCAGTTGCACTCCAGTACTACCGACTAAGCTACGCCCACAGCGCATACTTAGAGTTTGTCAGAGATGCTGTCAGTTTACAAGTCCGTGCTTTAGTTGGCGAGAAGCTAAAGCATTTTGGTAATTTAAAGCTGTTGAAAATATTTGAATTTTATGTTGACTTTTATTGCATTATAATAGTTGACGATGGTAATGATGCTGGTGGCAAACAGCTAAAGTTGTTGAATAGCAGATTATGTAAAATGAAGTGTGAAGAGTGTGCGTGAGAGAGGCAGCGATCGGCCAAAGGAAAGCTTACTTAGAAATAAGATCAAGGTGTTGAGGCAGTTGTTAATGGAGCGCCAAATGTGTTACTGCTGCTCGCTCAAAACCACTTCCCAGTTTTCTTATGGTTGATGTGGATGTGGTGGTTGTTGTTGTGTTGAGTAATTCTGTTCGCTGCTATTGGCAGCAAAAGTTGATGATGCCACTAACGCATACGGCTACATGGCTTTTTAAGTAGTTAGCAAAATGTTGAAGCGTTTTTAATGCACTAAACTTGAAGTGCACTTTTAGGCGTTACACCAACATATGTACATACGTTCTTGCCAAGGCTAACTTGGAACTAAGATTCTAATGGAGACCGAAAATCAGGCAAGCAGGTAGTTCAAAAAAGTACTCGTTTATTTACAGTGCGTAGCAGAGTTCGTCAGCTTGCATGGTCGACTGTATGTATTTGAAAAACATACATACATACATATGTACGAGGGTTAGGACTGCGGTAAGCCCGAATCCGAGTAAACGACACGAATAATCGTAGAAGAAAATACAATTCCGGAGTAGATTTTTTATACATGGCTCGTTTGCAACTATTTAGGTAAAGTATATACAAGTTAGTTCATTCTTTTTAAAATAACTTATTTATATTATCCATTAAAAATTATTTGAATTCATCGCCTCAAGATTGTTTCGAAAGCAGGCGGGAGATAACACGATTTCTCGAATATATCTTGGTTTAGAAAATCGAAGTGGATCGTGGCAAAATGCGGAGCAGCGATTTTCTCAATAATCGTAGTAAATCCACTTAGATCGCAGTAAAATTCTAACCCTGACATGTACAGCAAATAACATACATACACACTTATAAAAGTATGTTTGTATGAATTTAAGTCTCGGTGCGCCAAAAACAAACGGACATTAGGTATGTTGTGGTAGGATTAATTGCATGCCATAAACTGCCCATGGCCACTAATTTCTGTATTTTATGGGACACTTTCGGCTACATTAGATTTTATTGTTATTATTATATCCAATGCCTAAAAACATATGTACACACATATGCACATATATACATGTATTATTAAGTCTATGCAACAGCGGACATTGTGTTTCAGAGAAAAAAGTTTGTTTGTTCGTAATAGCGCCGTCAGACATCTACATAGTCTAAGATGATACGCTGTCCCCTAAAACTTCTTATGTCCCGATTCCCATGAAATTTCCATCCCTGAGCTTGTAGATTCATTACCTCTTCAGTTTTTTGTTCGTCATAGTTGAGTCAGTTGAGCTCCGCACATTTGCGGACTGACCGCGGCCATTTGTGTGAACTGCATGGTGATTTATTTTCTTTGCCTCTGATTATGATCAATTCGTAATGCAATAAATCTAAGGAAACCGCACAACACAGAAGAATATGAGCCGCTGCATACTGTTAGAAAAAGAATATTGGCCAACCAAGAACCGCTGGAGACGAGTGTAAAGATTTCCTACCTCAAAAGTATCGCCTGTGGCGAGTAATAATATACATATTAAGGTACCTAAGCCAGTCCTAAATGGTCCCAAAATGGAGAAGATAGGCAGAAAGCTATTCCCAAATGCACGAAGAATCTGTAAGAATCCGTTCGTTGGGGGCAATCTTGCTTGAGGTTATTTAAATGCCGGGTTCTATCACCGAGACTATTCAGGCCCGGGAAATCAACTAAAGGTGCAATTTAAAGATCTATAAACAGAGCAAGCAGCTAAATGAGCGTGTTATCTATCTGAGTATGTAATACCGCCACCAACTTCAGAAGTCAGAAAACCATCTAAGAAATAAAGTGGGTCAAAATGGTGGAGGAAATAAAGAAACTCTTCAAAATGTCCTTCTATCTAACGAGCATGTTGATATAAGTAACAAAAGAGCTTATTTATGAGACTTCTGAATACCGAAAACATACCAAGGTAACATGGGGGTAGTGAAGAGCTCAAGCCTAGGTCCAGAGCTCTGAAATGCGAACAACGACGTTATAATACACGTTGAGATGCCAAATGACACCGATCTCGTCGGCTATGCAGACGACACGGCAATCGAAATGGAAGCAGAAAAGATTTAATTCCTGCCAATCAAAAACGAGCATATGTCTGGACTATAGTCATAAAAATAAAATTTTACGTGCAGAAGAAGCCAACATGGTAGCAAACATCAGTTTCGGCAAAAAAACGGCGACCTTTTTTGCTTGTAAGGTGGTACAGTCTAACGTACATATGAACTTTTGGAATATAGGTTTGTGTCCATTTAATTGCCATTCATCCCGAATTTTATCAGTGTATGCTATAGAATAACATATGCATGTGTACCTTGAAGAAGTAATTACTTCCGTAATTAAATATATATTAAAATAAACATTCAGCAAAAGATGAGCAAAAGAAAATGTTAATGAAGTAAATGCGGCTTCGTTAACTTCATTCAATATACCGCACTCTCACATTTGTTTATACATACATGTAGTTATATAACCACTATACGTATGCATGTGACTTAAAACATTTAAAAATTTCACACTTTAGCCAAATAAATGGTTAGCAAAATCAGTCAACAAACCATTCGCTTAAATAGCAAACTACCAACATATGTATATACTTACATATACATATACTTTTTCTCAAAACTAACTAAGGAACTATTTTAATAACCGGTGAGCTGCTGACCAGCTCAACTAACGACCAGCGATCACTCAACGAACTCACTTCTACTTTTAACTCCTAAACTTTCATCCATCCAACTATTCAAGCCACCGGTATGCTGTCGGTTGCCTGTATAACAGCTCTTCTTTTCCATTATCATCGTGCCCACAAGAATAGCGTTAATATTAAAAAAGTTTCATTCGAAAAAGTTTTATTCGAAAATTGTCCTCACTTATGTTGCTGTACCTACACTCGCATACGCACACATATGTATAGTTGCCGTGGTCAACAGTTGGCAATTGGCTGAGTTTGTTAGCCTCAGAATTACCACAGCCGAGTTGGTTCTACTGGTACTACTCGTATGAATTTGCTGCTTTCTGTGCCCTTAGTTGGCTTGATTGCCATTTTTTTGGTTATTGTAGTCGAACTCGTAAACTGCGGTCAAGTGGTCTGATTGTTGTTGGAAAATTCTCTATCTACACCCTGTTGACAGACTTTTGTTTCGGCTGTTTATTAAAATTGTTCTATACATATGCACAGATGAAATGGTGGACATTGACATAAAAAAAGAACCAAATTGAATCCAAGGTGTCGGTGAATACTGTATTTACTAACTTGAGCGAGTACACTAAGATATACTCGTAGTTACATACATATGTACATATATAGCAACAGTAAACGTCAAGTTTAATATTTACAACTAAATTCATAGATTTGAAATGCGAAAGATTGAATGTGGAAATATTAAGTTTCTTAAACTATTTTTGGTATAGTCAAACTTTAAAAAACTGAAAAGTTTTAAAACTTTATTTGTGGAGCTCCTGAGGCTGTGGAATCGCTCCATGCTCAAAACAAAGGCTGTCAATTTCAAATATTTTACAAAAAAGTTTTACCAGGTATCATAAAAAACGAATATCTTCTGCGTATTGAGGGAGAAAAATATTTCAGGAAAGAGAAAAGAATATTGCCAAGTAAGAACCAATTTGTAAGTAGAGACCAAAAATTATTCTCTGAGAAACTATTCAAATATTTACATCTGTATATGCACACAAGACCATACCAAATAAAAAGTTCGTTGCACACCTGCGAATCTAAAATGTTTTTGAAAAGGCCATTTTTTTACTGGAAGTACAGTCGGATCTTTAAGTATATATATTGATGCTTTTGTCTCGAGGGATTTTTTTTCAAGTTCTTTGACAGGTACCTGGTTCTAGAACTTAGCCTCCAGATCCCAGGTCTTATCAACCGAACCGTCCTAATAATAGAAAACTAATAGGGTAATTCTGGCTAAGCTAGTAAAAAGTCTTACGTAAGACAAAAGAAAGACAGATGGCAGGACAGTTCGAAAGACTTTTGTTATTCTAGCAAAAAGATCTTAGGAAAAAAGCTCTCTCATTAACCACTCGCTATTTTGGGAGAAAGATTTTGTATATAATTTAGCTCATTTAATTTATTTCTCCTTGTTTTAATTTAATTTGTATTTCTTTTATTAAATTCATTTTCTTCTTTAAGTGTAATTTTATTTTATTTAACCTTTAAGAAGGTACTATGTATTTTCTTTTTATGATTACATTTATTCTTTTCTAATTTAATTTTTAGGTTTTATTGTTTTAAAAAGAGACAAAATATTTTTTATTTCATTTAATAAAACAAAAATAAAGAAAAATGTTTTTATTTTATTTTATTTATTTTCTACTTTTTAGTCTTGTCTGTATACAATTTTGCAACAGATATTACAACAATTTAACTTGCAGTGAAAAGTGAACGGAAGACTATTGCGCAAAATACACCATACAAATATTTTCGCAAATGCAAATTAGTACAAATAAGATTCTTATTCGATTCCTATTTGTACTAGTTGGTATTTGCGCAAATATTTGTGTGGTTTATTTTGTGCATATGCAATCAAAATGTTTTGTGCTCACGTTTAGTATGTACATACCCTGCAGGGAAACCGCGGACAAGTGTATACAATTTCTAGTTTCGTACAAGATCTTTATCGCCAAAAACGAACCAGTCCGATTGTAACTAGATCCCCACCAGTTCAAAATCAGCGAATTGTGGTAATCTTAAAAAAAACTATTTTATTTCACTTTTTTCATTAGAAATCTATATCTAAGGTCACGAATTTCGAACTGATTCGGAATCATAGATAAAGGGATGCAGAACGAACTAGATGTTATCTGTCGAATTTAGAACTAGTTCGGAACTAACGAAAAAGTGATGCAGCGGAGGCTTCGTTCAAATGCAATCTCATTCTGCACTTCGCAAATGCTTTTCCATAGTTTGGTAATACAAAACAAAAGTTTGTGTTAACATTTTAACATCTTGGGACCGTCTGGAATCTATCCAATAACAGCGATCACCTCTGCAAAGTCAGCTACAGCCAAAGGTATGTATGTAAACGTAAATTTTTTACAGTCGTTCAAACAAATTTAATTTAAAATTGAAAAAACGTTTCTTTTAAAATAATATAAGATCGCACACGGCAGAACCGGGAAGATTGAAAAATCATGAAAAATTTTCTTTCGTCTGTAGATTTTAGAACTGGTTCGGAACTATAGAATTTAGAACTAGTTCGAAACTATCGAAAAGGTATCCAGTGGGGGGCAATTGACACTTCCTAGGATATCGCCATGTTAAACTCGCCAGTTGTTTGCATGCAAAAGAGATTTATCGCGAACCAGTACTGGGTCTAAATGTACTATAAGCGCACCAGTTCAGAACTAGAGAATTTGTCCGAAGCGTACATATGTACATACATGTAGTAGCAATTAATTTCATTTAAAGAAATGGCTTGTCGTACATTTCCGCTGTAGCCTATATAGTGCATATTTTTAGGCGCAATATTTAACTTTTAACTGCGGGGCGACATCTACCTCTAGAGTTTTTGATATGATACCTACCGAGGTTGATATCTAGACTAGGTTGTATAGAAACTTTGCCATAATACCTTTGCTATAAATGGTGTCTGGACACACAATATTGTAAGTTGATAAAGGCGCTGTAAAAAATTTATTTGTTTATCCTTAATTTTAATTTTATTTTATTCTCTTTTTATACCCGAGCGCACTTGTGCACAAGGGTATATTAATTTTGTTCACATAACGGTTGTTTGTAACAGCCAAAACGAATCGAGATAGATATAGACAAATGTATACATAAATGATCAGG
>NW_016157218.1:356180-362508 GCF_001687245.7 Rhagoletis zephyria | reverse complement strand
CGGTGGAATAAATAAAAGAAGTAAAAATACTCCGAAGAATTGATAACCTGCCCTTTTTTGAAGCCGGTTGAAAATGTCTGAGTTCTTTGTAAATTTTATGTAAATAAAATGCAATTTATGAAACTTTAAAAAGTTTATTTATTTATTTCATACTGTACATAAAACTTGCATAAATGTATTTTAAAGAGCGAATTTTCAGTATTTTCTGACGATATATATTTAGAAGTATAAATCCTTTCCCCCCAAAAATATATTCCTGCGTGCGCCCCTGGCACTTAGTATTTATTATTTGTAAAAAATATATTTTTACTTTCAAAATGTTTGTAATTTTAAACATTTCATGTGTATATTTTAAACAACTCATGCTCAAAATCAAATCTTGAACATCTTGTGCGTATACTTGAACAGATTCTGGTTGAAAAATAAACACTTTTCAGTAGTAGTTTTACATGCACTTTTTAGAGTGTATATTCTTTAAAAATTTACCCACAGCAAGTAAATGACACCAGCGTACAAAATATATCTAAAGCAGCGAAGTGTAAAATACAACGAAAATTACAACACTTTCTCAAGCGAAGCTTTTTTCGAATACACACACACGCACACACCTTTATGCAATATAGTATTTAGATATTCGTACCCATAGAGTATGTACACCCTCTAACTGGTTATTTATGTATTTATTTGTTTTGGAAGGTGTTTGGGTTGAAAACTTGTAAGAGTGTCCCACATTTCCTAAACTTTGTAAGTGGGTGGTACCTGACTGACATGCGGCAGTTCGACATTGTTCTCCGACAAAGGCGTAGCATAGTAATAGGCGCTTTTCCTTTGTCTTCACTTCACTTGTCGACGACGGGTGAAAATAAATGAGCAAAACAAGTAATTCATTAGCACACGCTATATAAGGCAGCAGACACACAATTTACCGTTGGTTATATAGTATCTACGTATGTATATATGTGGTTATACACACGCCCATACATATTTATATACACTCCCATACATATGCCTGTGTATGTTTACATGTAGTTAGCTGATATAATAAAGCATAGGCAGTCAAAGGGCCTTCGTCAACCAAATTTCAACCAAAACTTGTTGTGGTTTCGGCGACGACGCATACAACCGCACAACAGTCTAGCACTTTCTTATCGCTTTTTCTCGTGTTTACATACCTACATACCTACCCTTCTTAAAGTTCGACTTGATTCATAAAGGTTCAACGTAAAATTAAAGCACAGCGCAGCTGATAGATGGATTCCTGACGGGTGCTACCACATTCTAAATAATGCCATTTTTGTTGTTCTTGAATATTATAAATTGTGTTTTTTTTCTTGGTGTTTACGGTTTGCTTCTTCGCTACGGTGCCTCATTTATTTTGCCTTAGCCGTTGAATATTCATTTTGTAGTTGTTGTTGTAACGTCTATGCGCTGTTTTTCGGGGTTTCAACCAAATTCACCGAATATTTGAACAAAGTTTTGATTTAAGGTGCGTCACGACCAACAACCACAATACTATTCATACCATCACGCTATAACCTACCTCCTACTCCTTGTTGAGTACAAACAGCAAATATTAGTCAGTTGTTAGATGAAATTCAGCAGACTGAAATATGTAATACTATAGGTACGAGTGAGTATATTTATATGCTTGCTAAATCAAATGGAAGTGTTTTTCACAGGTCCTGAAGTATGTTTACACTTGCCTTGCTACGACACTAATGAGGCAATACTTGTTTTCATACTGTTTACTCACCTGCCTTGCTGATCTATTACCGCACTCGACTTTGACTAATTTTATTTGTAAAAGTAATGACTTTCACCGCCACAAATAACAACAGCTAATAAATGGAAAATGGAAATTCGTCGTTATAATATTACGAGTTCTTCTATGAAGAGCATATTTTATATTAAAACAAAAGCGCTAGATGAGGCCTATTCTTGGTGTTAGTGTTTAGTAGTAAATAATTTATGATTTTATTTTAGCAGAGGCTAGTGCGGGTATTCGAAGTATTTAACAAATCTAAAGGGACATAAATAGTCAAACTTATAAAAATAACTGAAGTACATACCAGATTTGTTTCATCTTCTTACTATGCACTACAACCACTTTGGTGGATCTTGTGCGGGGAGTCTCCACATGCCGAACACTCATTAGGACTATTGGGGTTGAGAGTCTGGACCAGAGTAAAGCGAGTCTCTCTTCGTAGTTAAAGTTCCATGTCTGTTACAGGTGGTGATTGGACTCCAATGACGGCATTCATAGGTGGGGAGAAGTGGTAGGTGGTGACCGACTACCTATGAATTCCGTGGATCACTTTTCCGTATATCGATGGGCTTGCTGAGAATTTTGTTATGCTCCCTTACGGTTGTGTGCGCGCAGAAGGAGCGTAGGATATCACTAAAATTTTTGGGTTGTTCACCGTCGGAATTAATGTGCCATCAGCGTGAATGCCTAGTTGAACCTGCCCTTGTTAGTTCAGATGGTGGAGAGGGTCGCCGTTAATTTCGTTGGGGTTCTATTGTCTATTCGCCAATTGTCTTTTTCCTTTGCTAAGTTATGTAAGTTTCTCCTACCAAGTATATACGGCCCTTTATGTATTTCATCCATTTATTGTATTCGGGGGCGATATTTCTTTAGTTGTCCACCCGTGGGTGCCGAATCGAGGAATATTTTTACGGGAGCATCATTATCTATGCGTATGGCTTGTTAATGCCAGCAAAGTCGTTTTATTTTTATGCCTTTTAAGTATTTACGTGTCATTAAAGAGCTCAGGGATCTTGATGTTTGTTCGTCGAAGGATCTGGTTTTCATTTACCTACCGGGAAAGACGTGCTGGCAAGAGTTGTCTGTTACTTGATCTGCAGGCTGACATGTTTGTTGGTGTTAATTCTGCATACTAGCTAGACAAAGTGGTTTGCTACTTATCTAACTGTTTTACCAGACGGTATTGAGTGGTATTTGCCAAGTCTAATATTAGACACATTTACATTGGACCCAAATTTGTGCCTTACACTGAGGGAAATAATGCATAGTAAAAATGAATACTTTATATTTGATTATCGTTTAAAAATGTCCGTATTTAAAAATAATATTTTCATACAAAATTTATTACGCACGTATTTGACTGTTTACATCTGAGTATGTACCCTGCAATGAAAAGCTAAACCAGTATGCACAAATTCCAGTCCATGAACTATTATTTAAGGATAAAAGTCATACTAATTCGTTATGAACCATAATTATACCAGTTCCGCACAGAAAAAAGTAAACCACACCTTTTCCAATAGTATTTCAGAAAACCACAAATGTATTTCCGAAAACTACAAATGATTTTCAGAAAAACTCAATTAATTTTCAGAAAAGGCCAAATGTGTTTCAGACAACCTCAAATGATATTCAGAAAACCTCAATTGATTTTCAGAAAAGGCCAAAGGTGTTTCAGAAAACCTCAAATTATATTCAGAAAACCTCAATTGAAAATCAGAAAAGGCCAAATGAATTTCAGAAAACCCCAAATGTATTTCAGAAAATCC
This sequence comes from Rhagoletis zephyria, assembly GCF_001687245.7. Classification (NCBI taxonomy): domain Eukaryota; kingdom Metazoa; phylum Arthropoda; class Insecta; order Diptera; family Tephritidae; genus Rhagoletis; species Rhagoletis zephyria. The sequence continues at coordinate 358,974 of NW_016157218.1, read as the reverse complement.
CAAATATATTTCAGAAAAACTCAAATGAAATTCAGAAAAGGCAAAATGTATTTCAGAAAACCCCAAATGTATTTCAGAAAAACACAATTGAAATTCAGAAAAACACAAATGTATTTCAGAAAAATCCAGTTGTAGATTTCCAAACTGTTTTCTTACACTTTACATAAATAATCTTCCAATTAAGTACACAGTTTTGAATTAAAGATACAAATGTGCATGGCTTTCAAGTGTGTTGTGCATGGAGACTCAACGCGGGTCGTTCAAGAAGGAGAGCGCGGGTGAGTGGGTGAAAGAGCTCTTAGACAAGTGGACGAGCATGGGAAACACATTGTCAGTTCTGGTATTGGTGTGCGACAATGCACCCTGTCATCCTAGGCTTGAGCAAGTAGTTGGCAGTAGCGGTTCGCCCACCGTTTTGCGCTTGGATCCATACTCGCCCATGCTCAATCCGATTGAGAATATTTGGGCAAAAATAAAAATGTATGTCAAAACTCATATGGGCATTCCTTCTACCGACGGACCGGGAATAGTAGAAAGGAGACTGCAATACTTGGAAGAAATAATTCGCCAAGTGAAAGAAAGCGTTACTACTGCGGATTGCGATCGTGCACTCGTCGGTGTTTTTTTGTATGCTTTGGCCTTGCGGGATATGTCTGTTGGAACTTAAAACATTTCGTTTAAATAAATATGCTTTTTTACAAGTGTTATCCTGTTTTACTCCATTACAAAAAGTGGGTGAGGGGTTAATCGGGATATAAATTAATAAGTCATTATGTTTTCTAATGCCGATTTCGTTGCTACCGAAAAATGCAACCTTCTCTTTGCCCTCTACGCACAAACACTAAGAAGATGGGGATNATCCTGTTTTACTCCATTACAAAAAGTGGGTGAGGGGTTAATCGGGATATAAATTAATAAGTCATTATGTTTTCTAATGCCGATTTCGTTGCTACCGAAAAATGCAACCTTCTCTTTGCCCTCTACGCACAAACACTAAGAAGATGGGGATAACATTTTTATTGAAACGAAAACGCCATAAGAGTGATGATAAAAAGTCCATAGATAAAAGTGTTCTGGAAATGATTTCTGAATTACATTTGCCCTTTTCAATTTCAATTGAGTTTTTCTGAAATACATTTGGCCTTTTCTGAATTTCATACNTTGTCTTGATTATTCACTTCGCGGATGCTTTTTCAGTATGAACGCGGTCATTTTAATATGCGCATAATTAAATTGAATATTAACCAATATACAGTACTTTCGTTGACGTTTATAGTAAGATCAATTCCTATTATTTAAATTATTTGATTTTAATATTTTTTTCCCTCAGTGTACTTGCATATCCTTTGTCCTTTGAAAAGGAAAATAAAAACAAAATGAATTTAAACATATTTTTTGAAAGAGACAATTATTATTTGATTAAACTAAAAATGTACAAAGTTAAGCTTGAAACACATATGAAACTACGGGCTACGGACGACAGTTGTCGAATTATTTTAACACATACTCTTATTAGATAATTATTTTATAGACAACTCGGCAACATTGCAACTAGCGTAATTTCGAAAAAGCGAAGATCAGAAGATCAAGATTTCATCAGAAGATGGAGGCTTTCGAACTTGTATAAATACGTANGTTCGTCATGGACTATAATTACACCAGTTCTCCGCAGTGAAATGCCAAACTAGCCAGTATCAATACTAGTTCATTAACCAGTATGTGCTAAAGCGACGGCCTACCATTTCAGCGATTTCGAACAACTTATGCGATCAGCGACATCTGTCTTTGAATAGGCATAACCAAAACTAAAACGTGGTTAATTGCTTTCATCACAAATGTCGGCTGTGGCGTCGAGTGAAGACTACCGATTCTGGTTCTGAGATCTCAGGTTCGAGTGCGCGTGGAGGTTCTTAAAGTAAAGTAAGTAAATTAATTTAAATAATTATTTCAATTTAAATATAAAATAAAAATTGTACATAAATTTAATTTCATTTGGACAAAAACTAAATACTCAAATACCATAAAAAAATGAAAATAAATAATTTTTTGTTCTTTTTAAAACAATAAATTTAAAAATTACTCAACAAATATAAATAAAAAAATAATCAAATAAAAAAAAAACAAAAATAAAAAAAAGGTTCGCTCACTGAGATTCGAACTCGGATCTCTTGATTTGGCGTGCCAAAGCTTTACTCTGTCAACCATTGCTACTGTTGCAGCGCCGCGAGCAAAATGACATACTTATGCTTTTCATGGGGATTAATAGGCAGGTCTATCCCGTCAACTGGTGTGTTGCTACTAGTATTTCTACTGGTAGCGTGCTGATGCAGGAGCGGACAATTGACATCTCCTATGACACCGCCATGTTAAAAATACCAGTCGCTAACCTTGAAAAAGGATACAACGTGAACTAGTTAGGCTGAAACGCAAACTGGTAGCATTCTGGTTCACAACTGGTAGCTTTCCTTGCAGGGTATATATAAGTGTACATACCCTGTGGGGAAAATCTCTAGTTCTGAACTGGTGCGCTTCTAGTACATTTAGACCCAGTACTGGTTCGCGATACATCTCTTTTGCATGCAAGCAACTGGCGAATTTAACATGGCGATGTCCTAGGAAGTGTCAATTGCCCCCGGCTGCATCCCTTTTTCGATAGTTCCGAACTAGACCTAAATTCTATAGTTCCGAACCAGTTCGAAAATCGACAGACGAAAGAAAAAAGTATCATGATTTTTCAATCTTTTTGGTTCATCCGTGGCGCGATTTTAAGTTATTTTGGAAGAAATGTGTTTTC
>NW_016157218.1:316784-356155 GCF_001687245.7 Rhagoletis zephyria | reverse complement strand
AAAAAATGAGAAACCAGAAATCGACGAAACTTAATAAAAAAGTGTAAAAATTTCGTGAAATTATTTAATTTATTTATATTAAAATTCTTTTGTAAAATTTTGTATTACTTTTGAAAAATGAGTGCATCTTTAACCGTTAATTTTTTCATGATTTAATGATCGGATCTAAACCAAATTACGAGACGACCCTTAAGGTACCATCTTTCCGGTAAAAAAAATAATTATTGGAATCGGTTCACGCGGTGCAAAGTTATACGGTGGAATAAATAAAAGAAGTAAAAATACTCCGAAGAATTGATAACCTGCCCTTTTTTGAAGCCGGTTGAAAATGTCTGAGTTCTTTGTAAATTTTATGTAAATAAAATGCAATTTATGAAACTTTAAAAAGTTTATTTATTTATTTCATACTGTACATAAAACTTGCATAAATGTATTTTAAAGAGCGAATTTTCAGTATTTTCTGACGATATATATTTAGAAGTATAAATCCTTTCCCCCAAAAAATATATTCCTGCGTGCGCCCCTGGCACTTAGTATTTATTATTTGTAAAAAATATATTTTTACTTTCAAAATGTTTGTAATTTTAAACATTTCATGTGTATATTTTAAACAACTCATGCTCAAAATCAAATCTTGAACATCTTGTGCGTATACTTGAACAGATTCTGGTTGAAAAATAAACACTTTTCAGTAGTAGTTTTACATGCACTTTTTAGAGTGTATATTCTTTAAAAATTTACCCACAGCAAGTAAATGACACCAGCGTACAAAATATATCTAAAGCAGCGAAGTGTAAAATACAACGAAAATTACAACACTTTCTCAAGCGAAGCTTTTTTCGAATACACACACACGCACACACCTTTATGCAATATAGTATTTAGATATTCGTACCCATAGAGTATGTACACCCTCTAACTGGTTATTTATGTATTTATTTGTTTTGGAAGGTGTTTGGGTTGAAAACTTGTAAGAGTGTCCCACATTTCCTAAACTTTGTAAGTGGGTGGTACCTGACTGACATGCGGCAGTTCGACATTGTTCTCCGACAAAGGCGTAGCATAGTAATAGGCGCTTTTCCTTTGTCTTCACTTCACTTGTCGACGACGGGTGAAAATAAATGAGCAAAACAAGTAATTCATTAGCACACGCTATATAAGGCAGCAGACACACAATTTACCGTTGGTTATATAGTATCTACGTATGTATATATGTGGTTATACACACGCCCATACATATTTATATACACTCCCATACATATGCCTGTGTATGTTTACATGTAGTTAGCTGATATAATAAAGCATAGGCAGTCAAAGGGCCTTCGTCAACCAAATTTCAACCAAAACTTGTTGTGGTTTCGGCGACGACGCATACAACCGCACAACAGTCTAGCACTTTCTTATCGCTTTTTCTCGTGTTTACATACCTACATACCTACCCTTCTTAAAGTTCGACTTGATTCATAAAGGTTCAACGTAAAATTAAAGCACAGCGCAGCTGATAGATGGATTCCTGACGGGTGCTACCACATTCTAAATAATGCCATTTTTGTTGTTCTTGAATATTATAAATTGTGTTTTTTTTCTTGGTGTTTACGGTTTGCTTCTTCGCTACGGTGCCTCATTTATTTTGCCTTAGCCGTTGAATATTCATTTTGTAGTTGTTGTTGTAACGTCTATGCGCTGTTTTTCGGGGTTTCAACCAAATTCACCGAATATTTGAACAAAGTTTTGATTTAAGGTGCGTCACGACCAACAACCACAATACTATTCATACCATCACGCTATAACCTACCTCCTACTCCTTGTTGAGTACAAACAGCAAATATTAGTCAGTTGTTAGATGAAATTCAGCAGACTGAAATATGTAATACTATAGGTACGAGTGAGTATATTTATATGCTTGCTAAATCAAATGGAAGTGTTTTTCACAGGTCCTGAAGTATGTTTACACTTGCCTTGCTACGACACTAATGAGGCAATACTTGTTTTCATACTGTTTACTCACCTGCCTTGCTGATCTATTACCGCACTCGACTTTGACTAATTTTATTTGTAAAAGTAATGACTTTCACCGCCACAAATAACAACAGCTAATAAATGGAAAATGGAAATTCGTCGTTATAATATTACGAGTTCTTCTATGAAGAGCATATTTTATATTAAAACAAAAGCGCTAGATGAGGCCTATTCTTGGTGTTAGTGTTTAGTAGTAAATAATTTATGATTTTATTTTAGCAGAGGCTAGTGCGGGTATTCGAAGTATTTAACAAATCTAAAGGGACATAAATAGTCAAACTTATAAAAATAACTGAAGTACATACCAGATTTGTTTCATCTTCTTACTATGCACTACAACCACTTTGGTGGATCTTGTGCGGGGAGTCTCCACATGCCGAACACTCATTAGGACTATTGGGGTTGAGAGTCTGGACCAGAGTAAAGCGAGTCTCTCTTCGTAGTTAAAGTTCCATGTCTGTTACAGGTGGTGATTGGACTCCAATGACGGCATTCATAGGTGGGGAGAAGTGGTAGGTGGTGACCGACTACCTATGAATTCCGTGGATCACTTTTCCGTATATCGATGGGCTTGCTGAGAATTTTGTTATGCTCCCTTACGGTTGTGTGCGCGCAGAAGGAGCGTAGGATATCACTAAAATTTTTGGGTTGTTCACCGTCGGAATTAATGTGCCATCAGCGTGAATGCCTAGTTGAACCTGCCCTTGTTAGTTCAGATGGTGGAGAGGGTCGCCGTTAATTTCGTTGGGGTTCTATTGTCTATTCGCCAATTGTCTTTTTCCTTTGCTAAGTTATGTAAGTTTCTCCTACCAAGTATATACGGCCCTTTATGTATTTCATCCATTTATTGTATTCGGGGGCGATATTTCTTTAGTTGTCCACCCGTGGGTGCCGAATCGAGGAATATTTTTACGGGAGCATCATTATCTATGCGTATGGCTTGTTAATGCCAGCAAAGTCGTTTTATTTTTATGCCTTTTAAGTATTTACGTGTCATTAAAGAGCTCAGGGATCTTGATGTTTGTTCGTCGAAGGATCTGGTTTTCATTTACCTACCGGGAAAGACGTGCTGGCAAGAGTTGTCTGTTACTTGATCTGCAGGCTGACATGTTTGTTGGTGTTAATTCTGCATACTAGCTAGACAAAGTGGTTTGCTACTTATCTAACTGTTTTACCAGACGGTATTGAGTGGTATTTGCCAAGTCTAATATTAGACACATTTACATTGGACCCAAATTTGTGCCTTACACTGAGGGAAATAATGCATAGTAAAAATGAATACTTTATATTTGATTATCGTTTAAAAATGTCCGTATTTAAAAATAATATTTTCATACAAAATTTATTACGCACGTATTTGACTGTTTACATCTGAGTATGTACCCTGCAATGAAAAGCTAAACCAGTATGCACAAATTCCAGTCCATGAACTATTATTTAAGGATAAAAGTCATACTAATTCGTTATGAACCATAATTATACCAGTTCCGCACAGAAAAAAGTAAACCACACCTTTTCCAATAGTATTTCAGAAAACCACAAATGTATTTCCGAAAACTACAAATGATTTTCAGAAAAACTCAATTAATTTTCAGAAAAGGCCAAATGTGTTTCAGACAACCTCAAATGATATTCAGAAAACCTCAATTGATTTTCAGAAAAGGCCAAAGGTGTTTCAGAAAACCTCAAATTATATTCAGAAAACCTCAATTGAAAATCAGAAAAGGCCAAATGAATTTCAGAAAACCCCAAATGTATTTCAGAAAATCCCAAATATATTTCAGAAAAACTCAAATGAAATTTAGAAAAGGCAAAATGTATTTCAGACAACCCCAAATGTATTTCAGAAAAACACAATTGAAATTCAGAAAAACACAAATGTATTTCAGAAAAATCCAGTTGTAGATTTCCAAACTGTTTTCTTACACTTTACATAAATAATCTTCCAATTAAGTACACAGTTTTGAATTAAAGATACAAATGTGCATGGCTTTCAAGTGTGTTGTGCATGGAGACTCAACGCGGGTCGTTCAAGAAGGAGAGCGCGGGTGAGTGGGTGAAAGAGCTCTTAGACAAGTGGACGAGCATGGGAAACACATTGTCAGTTCTGGTATTGGTGTGCGACAATGCACCCTGTCATCCTAGGCTTGAGCAAGTAGTTGGCAGTAGCGGTTCGCCCACCGTTTTGCGCTTGGATCCATACTCGCCCATGCTCAATCCGATTGAGAATATTTGGGCAAAAATAAAAATGTATGTCAAAACTCATATGGGCATTCCTTCTACCGACGGACCGGGAATAGTAGAAAGGAGACTGCAATACTTGGAAGAAATAATTCGCCAAGTGAAAGAAAGCGTTACTACTGCGGATTGCGATCGTGCACTCGTCGGTGTTTTTTTGTATGCTTTGGCCTTGCGGGATATGTCTGTTGGAACTTAAAACATTTCGTTTAAATAAATATGCTTTTTTACAAGTGTTATCCTGTTTTACTCCATTACAAAAAGTGGGTGAGGGGTTAATCGGGATATAAATTAATAAGTCATTATGTTTTCTAATGCCGATTTCGTTGCTACCGAAAAATGCAACCTTCTCTTTGCCCTCTACGCACAAACACTAAGAAGATGGGGATAACATTTTTATTGAAACGAAAACGCCATAAGAGTGATGATAAAAAGTCCATAGATAAAAGTGTTCTGGAAATGATTTCTGAATTACATTTGCCCTTTTCAATTTCAATTGAGTTTTTCTGAAATACATTTGGCCTTTTCTGAATTTCATACATACATTTGGGGTTTTCTGAAATTCATTTGGCCTTTTCTGAATTTTATTTGAGTTTTTCTGAATATAATTTGAGGTTTTCTGAAACACATTTGGCCTTTTCTGAAAATCAATTGAGGTTTTCTGAATATAATTTTAGGTTTTCTGAAACACATTTGGCCTTTTCTGAAAATTAATGGAGTTTTTCTGAAAAGCATTTGTAGTTTTCGGAAATACATTTGTGTTTTTCTAAAATACTATTGGAAAAGGTGTAGTTGGTAGAAATTCTAGTTCGAAAACTGGTATTAAATTGGAGAGTCATACCAGTTCGTCATGGACTATAATTACACCAGTTCTCCGCAGTGAAATGCCAAACTAGCCAGTATCAATACTAGTTCATTAACCAGTATGTGCTAAAGCGACGGCCTACCATTTCAGCGATTTCGAACAACTTATGCGATCAGCGACATCTGTCTTTGAATAGGCATAACCAGAACTAAAACGTGGTTAATTGCTTTCATCACAAATGTCGGCTGTGGCGTCGAGTGAAGACTACCGATTCTGGTTCTGAGATCTCAGGTTCGAGTGCGCGTGGAGGTTCTTAAAGTAAAGTAAGTAAATTAATTTAAATAATTATTTCAATTTAAATATAAAATAAAAATTGTACATAAATTTAATTTCATTTGGACAAAAACTAAATACTCAAATACCATAAAAAAATGAAAATAAATAATTTTTTGTTCTTTTTAAAACAATAAATTTAAAAATTACTCAACAAATATAAATAAAAAAATAATCAAATAAAAAAAAAACAAAAATAAAAAAAAGGTTCGCTCACTGAGATTCGAACTCGGATCTCTTGATTTGGCGTGCCAAAGCTTTACTCTGTCAACCATTGCTACTGTTGCAGCGCCGCGAGCAAAATGACATACTTATGCTTTTCATGGGGATTAATAGGCAGGTCTATCCCGTCAACTGGTGTGTTGCTACTAGTATTTCTACTGGTAGCGTGCTGATGCAGGAGCGGACAATTGACATCTCCTATGACACCGCCATGTTAAAAATACCAGTCGCTAACCTTGAAAAAGGATACAACGTGAACTAGTTAGGCTGAAACGCAAACTGGTAGCATTCTGGTTCACAACTGGTAGCTTTCCTTGCAGGGTATATATAAGTGTACATACCCTGTGGGGAAAATCTCTAGTTCTGAACTGGTGCGCTTCTAGTACATTTAGACCCAGTACTGGTTCGCGATACATCTCTTTTGCATGCAAGCAACTGGCGAATTTAACATGGCGATGTCCTAGGAAGTGTCAATTGCCCCCGGCTGCATCCCTTTTTCGATAGTTCCGAACTAGACCTAAATTCTATAGTTCCGAACCAGTTCGAAAATCGACAGACGAAAGAAAAAAGTATCATGATTTTTCAATCTTTTTGGTTCATCCGTGGCGCGATTTTAAGTTATTTCGGAAGAAATGTGTTTTCAATTTGAAATTAAATTTGTTTGAATGAAGAAATGTACGTTTACATACCTTTAGCTGTAGCTGAGTTTGCAGAGGCGCTCGCTGTTATTTCTTATATTCCAGACGGTCCCAAGATGTTGAAATGTTAACACAAATTTTAGTTTTGTATTACCAAGCTATGAAAGAGCATCTGCGAAGCACAGAATAGAAACGTATTTGAACGAAAAAGTCGCCGAACACATATTNAGTACTTTCGTTGACGTTTATAGTAAGATCAATTCCTATTATTTAAATTATTTGATTTTAATATTTTTTTCCCTCAGTGTACTTGCATATCCTTTGTCCTTTGAAAAGGAAAATAAAAACAAAATGAATTTAAACATATTTTTTGAAAGAGACAATTATTATTTGATTAAACTAAAAATGTACAAAGTTAAGCTTGAAACACATATGAAACTACGGGCTACGGACGACAGTTGTCGAATTATTTTAACACATACTCTTATTAGATAATTATTTTATAGACAACTCGGCAACATTGCAACTAGCGTAATTTCGAAAAAGCGAAGATCAGAAGATCAAGATTTCATCAGAAGATGGAGGCTTTCGAACTTGTATAAATACGTAATAGCGACTTTTGCTAGAGTAGCTAACATTTGATGCCATTTTTTCAGAATATATAATGACTTTGCACTGTATTGTTAGTGGACATGAAATTACTTTAAATATGGGTACGTTAACCACCAAAAACTAAAAATCGAAAAAATTTTATTCAGAGCACTTTGAAAGTGGACTACTCAATTCAAATTCTGATTACAATTACAGATTGGCCAGACTATGCTCTGCATGACAGCAGAGCACTTTATCAACTAAAATTTAAACAAAAGATGAAACCGTAGAAAATAATCTTTTGCTTAAATAACTTTCTTGAAGCTTGGTGTAAAAGTTTATGAGTTGTTGAATTGAATTAGTTTTGTCTCATAAGTACTCAGTATGCATTTTTGTCTTGGTTAGTTACGTGTGTGCTCTTCTACTGAATTGTTCGCAGAGATCAAAAAATTGCTATGTTATGCAGAATAATCAAATGACTTGTAACCAGCTTTAAATCCACATGAGAAGCTGTTTATTAACTATGTATAAAGTGTCTTTGGGTTTGTATATTTTTCTCGCAAACAATTTATCATCACTTAAGTGTCCATAGTGGAAACAATTAAGAAAGTATTCGACAATTGTGCAGAATGAAAAAGCTGCAACGTCGTGGGACATTGATATATGTATTACGGTATACATATAAACAGATTTTATAATTCTAATAAATGATGTAAGCAGTGGTTATTCCGCTTCGAAAAAGCAAAAATGTATGCAAAATATGACAATATTTAACACTAAAATATTTTAAAGCGGTAAGACTGCAGTTTTACTGTTTGTTTTGTCCTTCCAAAAAATGCTCAATAATTTCATTACATATTACTTTTTCTACACAAATCTTATTTAAATGAACAGATTTCGTGCCAAGGGAATATGACAAGAAATTATAATGTTGAAATGCAAATAGATACATAAATGCATGTTAAGATACAGTAAAAGCTTAACACAATTTGTGAGTTTATAAGAAATAATAGACAACATTGTTATTAATAAAGCAGCCCACGTGTGTTAACAATCAGAAAATGAAGAAAAGAAAATCGCTTATTAACTACATACGTACACCCGTTTATGGTGCCATATATACAAAGAATGCCGTCTTTTTCCTACTTTTCCAATGCAAACAATGTACACTCAATCCAAAATATGTTGGTGGAGTACAAAAAAAAAAAACAAATAATTATTTTGTTCACATGTTCGCACAAAGATTATTATCACATACGTACATTGCTTAATTGTGTGATCATATTTTTCGGGGAATTTCCTTTTACAATCTCTTAAGAATAGCAAATATCGCCCACATAAAAAAGGAATGGGGAAAATAACAAAATTTTGCTAGACAAATTAATATATATTTATATGTTTATATCTTTTGTATATGTGTATATATTAGCATTTTACTACACCTATTGTAATCGTACATTAGACCATATCAGAAAAAAATGTCGCCGTACAGCTTCGGATCCAAAGTATGTTTGCAAGGAAATTTCGAAAATTATTATTTTTTGGTCGCCTTTTTACATTTTCCGCCATGACCTCAGCATTTTCCAGATACTAAAGTATTATATATTGATGTTCTTCTTTTAAGGAGTCAATTTAGTTGTTTCAAAGTTCATTAACATCAAGTTCCCTGGTCTAGTACTTACCCACTAGATCTCGGTTCTTATCAAAGTAGCGTACCACCCTAATATCAGTAAATCAAAGTCGACAAAATATCGTTAAGCTTTTGCTAAGTATTCGATAACTGCAGTAGAGCTATTTGATTTTTTTTTGTTGCCGAATGTAGTTATGTGTCAACGACAAATGTCAAAAGGCTAACTCTACGCTCAGCCAACAAAAAAAATTTAAATTGCCTAGCAAAAAAACGTTAGGCCCAGTGGTGTACGGTGAACTTTTCGCCGTGTAAGGTGGTAGGTTTTATGTACATACATATACAAATGTTCATATGTAAGCACATACCTATTAGGAATGTTAGTCCCGGGATCCCGGGATTACTTAAAAAAAAAATTACCTATTCGCCCTTGTGAATCCAAAAAATTTAAATTTTTTTAATTCTAAAGAAATTTTCCATCGCATTTGTTACCAACATTTTTATTATACATTGCATTGACATCTACGCAAAAAAATCTCTTGAAATTTTTTTCGTTTGTATTAAATCACGTTTGTTTAAAAAGGAAGCTACTAACGATGAAAATCGATGGATAATTAAACAAGTTTTGAATGATCAAATGAAAACGTGCAATAATTTTTTATGAAATAAGAGCAGAAATAATGTTACTCATAAGTACGGTGACCAGATTTCTGTGGCCAAAAATCGGGACATTTCTAAAGCATCGAATCCGAAGCAACAATTTGGTTTTTAGAATAAAGCGATATAACTTCTTTTAATACAGTTTTATTTAAAACAAAACAAAGAGAAAAACTTTAAAACGCAAAAATGTATACAAACAATATATACGGTGGCCAGAGTGTAAATAAGGAAAATACATTTTAGCAAGTTTTGGCTACTTTTCTTTGTTTAAAAATATTTCTTTTTTATAAAAATATAACTTACTATCTAAAAAAACATGTAAGCCAAAATTTCAAACCTTGTAGAGCATTTATAAAACTGGACGAGTATTGACAAATGCTGATCAAAATTTTAAACATTTTAATCCGATTTTCTAGAATTGTCTTGAGTATATAGTTTTGTAGCCAATCAAATTTTAGTATAATACAGTGCAAGTTTGAAGTAGCTTGGACTTACCGTTGATTTTTGCCAATTTTTTTTCTCGCATATTCTTACACACAAAGTATCAACAATTTTTTTTTGTATAGAGTAAATTCTACAAAAAAAAATTACCAAAAATTAATTAACTTGATCAGTTGTATGGGAGCTATATGTAAAAGTGACCCGATCTCTGCTATTTTCACTGTAAGTATTCTGCTGATAATGGGTGGAAGTATTGCAAAATTCCATGTACCTAGCTTCATAAATGGAGAAGTTATAACGAAAAATCTCATATCTGAACAATCAGTTGTATGGGAGCTATATGTTATAGTGGTCAGATTCTTTTGGTTCCGACAAATGATTAATACATTATAAAAATACACCCACTTACCAAATTTCATCCGGATATCTCGAAAACTGAGAGACTAGATTGCATAAAAACAGACGGACAGACGCACATGGCTTAATCGACTCAGCTCGACGTTCTGATCATTTAAGTATACATTTTAATGAGTCTATCTCTTCTTATTCTGGTACTTACAAACATTGGAGCAAAGTTATAATACCATTTGATGCTCATGAAATGTATAAAAATATTCCGGCGAATTAAAATAAATTGAGAGAATAATAAAGCGAGAGTAGTTACCAGTTTGACAGAATAAATCATAAACAAAGATTACAGATATATTCTATGTCTTATGGAACGAATTTCCGTCATCCCTTGTCAAATTTGGTTTGGAGACAAACCGGTTTCGGCGTTGTGCCATCTCGTTCCATAATACATCAAACACCCACCCTGTCGGAAACAACAACAACCAAAAAGGAAATATTCTATGTCCTTTATGATAACTAAATTCCTGCCACGTTTTTTCGGAAAATTACTTTTGGACCAGAGTGCAGGGAAACCCTTATTAAATTAATAAAGAAAACACTACAACTCGAGACTTAATCGGTACAAATATAAAAATTTGGGACACTTATACGTCCCGTCATACGCCATTCCGTACATGGCCGTACTCGTGCATACTCGTGTATGAATTTTTTCATTCATAATGCAAACTTTAAATGAAATAACCAGATCCGTAATCTACGATACAAATTACGCATCTTTGCGTTTTTCCGTCATTTTTCCAAGCTGCATATGGGGAAAGATACTTCAACCTGCACAAGGGCTTGGGTGATTGCTTCGATTGTAATTTTGTTGTTGAAAGCTCTTCTACTTATGTCAAGGACGGTACTGATTGTAATGGATTGTGTTGACTAGACCTGTTGAGCTGTCTTTAGCTTAGAACTTCCCTAAATGGATCTGATATGAGATCTATCTAAGAGCCGACACATGTATTGGTCAGAAGCAGTGATCGGACTTAGAAAACAAATTGTGTGGTAGAATCTGGAAAAAAATGTGGTAGATTTCAAAAAAATGTGGTAGATCTCAGGTTTTGGATCAAACTTTGTACAAAAATTAAAAAAATTCTGCAAGGTTTCAGCAAAATTGCAAACATTTTAATCAGAATCTAAACAAAATTTAATTGTAGTACAATAAAGTTTGAAGTTACTAAAAATTGCATTGAGTTTTGACAATTTTCTTCCTTGACAATGTAAAGCAGTTCATTCCATATCAGGATATTTTTAGAACATATTTTGAAAGATTTCTGCAACCTTGCGGAGTGTTGCCAGGTTTTCTTTTTATCACATACCGATGTAGCGAACAAATGTGGCACGTTCCAGAAAGCGCTACCTGGGATTTGCCGATTTTGACAATTCTCAAGTAAAATTAAACAACGCTTAGAAACTTTAGATGCACTGATACTAATACTTTCACCGTTTCCGCCGTTTTTTAACATTTTCGCTATTAATTCTTTTTATAAATCATATATTTTGCAATTTAACACAATAAAACCAAGTTTCCTTTCGAAAAATTGAGTATTGAGAAAGTTTACTATTTTACAGTTTATTTTATCCTCCCAGAAAAATGTTGTTAGTGTTTAGTGCTGGACAGTATTTGCTCTTAAAATTAAGAAAATTATGTCGAGCAAAAATAAAACTACTCAAAACCGCAAATATGTGGTAGATTTCAGACCTTGTGTGGTAGATGCTCAAAAAAGTGGCAGATCTACCACAATGTGGTAGAAGTCCGATCGCTGGCCAGAAGTCTCTTCATTTTTCAAGGGTTCTTCTATCCTGGGTTGGAAACGAAAAAAAAATTGACTAGTTTCCAGCTTTGTAAAATGTAGTCAAGCTAATACTGGCTTTCCAAATCCTTTGCGGACAGTATTCCAAAGGCTCCTTAAAATATCATTTATTGTTAATTTTATTCTTTCCATGTTCATAATTCAGTCCAGTAAGTCTATAGGGTTGCAATATGCCCGTTTGGGTGGATATCGTTGGGCCCTGATCGCAGCCAGGAAAGTGTTGCTTTTGCCATTTCATCGTCCGCTCCTCTATTAAATAAACGTTCTTTGGACCAAATTTTACTAAGCCTCCAGTTTTCTGTAAATATTGGGAATGTTTCTTAAAGACGCTAACTAGCCTGGATGTCGGTTTCTTGAGAATAACTTGTATATTGCGTCGTGTAACCTGCGTTTTTAGTTCATGGTGAAATTATACCAGGTGTGTGTAGTAATAAGAGCGAGAAGAAAGATTTGACAATATTTTATTTGGAAATTTGCCTTTAACAATTTCTATAAGATAGTGGCCGCTGTGGTGTAGTGGTAAGCAGTGCGCGCTTCCACTCCGCAGCGCCTGGGTTCAAGCCCTGGTCAAAGCAACATCGCAAAAAATTTAGAAAAAAGGTATTTTCTTAACAGCGGTCGTCGCTCGGCAGGCAATGGCTAACCTCCGAGTGTATTTCTGCTATGAAAAACAGCTTCTCATAGAAAAGCAATCGTCGTTCGGAGTCGGCGTAAAACTATAGGTCTCTCCACTTTGTGTGAAAACGTCTAGGCGCACGCCACAAATCGGAGGAGAAGCTCGGCCAAACACTAACATATGTGTAAGCGCCAATCAATTATTATTATTAGTTGAAAGTCATGAAAATAAAGCGAGAAAGCTGCTTTATTATTTAACCTGTTTATAATATTACTATGTTTTTAGTTTTTCTTTCAGACGTATAAAATTATTAAAAAAATTCAATGCAAGTAAAAGGGAAAATACTGTAGAATTAGAAAAGTTAAATTTTTGGTACTAAAAGACGAATAGATATTGAAAATGTCTCTAACAATTTTATCTTTAAATTTACTTAAAAATGTCCAATATTTATTTATGAAAAAATTTTAATGTTGAATTTTTTCAAAAATAAATATTGGAAATTTTCAAGGATATTCAATACCAGTATATACACGACCACATTCTCGAATTTTGTCCTAATTACTATTATTTTCAAGACCCATTCGTCCTTCTTAACCAAAAAAATTATTTTTATTTCTTCAGAATTTCATCTTTCATTTGGTACCCATATTGAAATTCCACATTGTACTGAATATTTTAAATAATCTTTTAAAATAATTATACATCTGAAATATGAAAGCCCTTTAAAAGGTCCTTATCTTAGAGAGAAAAACTAAAAACGCACGTTGACAATATTTGAACCCTAGATTCCTGAGTATATGGAGTGCTTCAAGTGTTTTTGAAATTTTTTTCTTTTTGTCGTCGGTGTTATAGCGCATAGAGCTCGTCTTGTATTCCGGAATTGAATGATTCGACTTGGAAGCTTTGCCAGTAATCAAGTTTCTCCACATAGCATACATCACATTTGTCCAGTATCTGCTCTTTTTGGTTTTGCGTGTCATTAGCCCGGTAGGCCAATTAAAATCAGTATTTATTGATATTTTTATGAGGCGATGGAAAAAACTATACTTAAAAAATGGAAAAACTATAAACAACCTAACACTTTTTTTCCTTTTTAAAGATCTGCTCTAAGAAAACATTTAAAGTAAGCGTAAATATATATTCACAAATTTTACTTCTCACCCGAAACACTCTTGAAATTAAGTGTATCCCCAAAAATTTAATTTCGACATCTTTACTAAATTAAATTACTCTATCTTATGAAGGTTAAAAAGTTGCCCTCAGATTAACGTTTCTCTGTAATTAACCAAACTGTCACAAGATTAAGTTAAACAGTTTTATTAACCCATTAGATGGCTAGCAAACTAACGTTTATGTATCAAATTATATTCATAGGGACATAAATTATCGCTCATGCACACTTACATACATATATAATCGCAATTGTTAGCATGTGTAAATGTGTATGCCTGAAGCTTATATTATAGTGCACATAAAAAATATTTACCACATAATTAAACCTATGCGCCGCAATGCCAATGCCAATGCCAGTAAAAGAGGAGAGTTATACATATTACAATACACATGTATGTAGGTATACCTATTTGTGGTCTCGGAAAACCCACTAGGAAATATTTTTCAATATTTTTGGAGTATATTTTTAAGAAAACTAAATAGGGAGTCCGAAAAATTCAAACCTTTTTTCTGCAACAGAATATCCATAGCCTAGTTTTGAAAGAGGCCATCATACTGGAGGAACCACGAGAATTTTGGAGTTTGCAAACCACCGCTTTATTTTAATGAGGAGTATTTTCACCGAAGGCGTCATATAACTATTGTGAATATCTCACTTAATATTCGTATTTGAAACAGAACGTACGAAAGTTTTTAAAACGGCAGGGGGCGATGAGGGCTGGGTCGATGAACCAGTACAAAAAATTTACTTCTTAAAATAAACAACTTTTCAGTAAACATCAAAGCTCTAACTCTTCCAAATTTTATAGTCGCAGAACAAAGCCACTTAACCTTTGACTGCTAATAATATAAAATTCAGACCAATATTAAATAACATAAAACTGCAGTAAACAAAGACTGGAAATAATTATTTTTAAGATTTGGAAATTAAAAAGACTTATTGAAAATGTTGCTCTTTGGAAAATTCTTATCAAACCCCCTCAAAGTTTCTTGATTTTAAAAGTTTTGGGATTTAGTATATTAGAAATAATTTGTTATATTTTGCTAAAAAAAATAATTTTGCGAAGAACATTTGAAAATTTTTAATTTTCATTTTTGAACAAAAAATAACAAGTATTTTATGAGTTTTAATGGTACATACATTAAACCTTATTTCTTAAAAATAAAAAAAAAGCTTTATTCTCGGAAATATTCTGCCAACTTTTTCTTAAAGCCAATTGAAATAATACCTGGGCGAAGAATAAATATCTGAAAATCATATATGAAAATTTAAATTTTTTATTTTTGTACTGAAAATCTGTAGTTACTTGCCGATTATGAGTTAACTACGCACTGTGAATTTGACCCTAAGTTAAAATTTTGTTGATGCTCTTTGAGCAGCAAATAAGGGGTGCCTTTTAAATTATTATTTTTTTTTGTGCAGTGATAAATTTAATTATAAGTTGTCACGGTTTTTTGAGATTTTTGTGAGACATTTTCAAGATTTCCTTAGAATTTTCAGCACATTTGAGGTGTGCTAAACCTAATTTTCTATAAATATAGAAAAAAAATTTACTGCCAACTTGGGGCTTAATATTTTACCTTACAAAATTAAGAAGCAAGTTTGTATACCGATTTTTTGCATAAATTTTTAAAGCCTTAAGTTTATTAATAAACATAACTTTTTGTTATTAAAATTAATAAAATAATATTAACAAATTAATATATTAAATTTTTTTGGTTAATTAAATTTTTGTAATACTTGTCTTGGCTTTCTTGTTGGCATTTTTCTATGCAACCATGTATGTACGCTCGCGTCACACTATTCCTATCATCATCAGTTTAAGGTAACAAACGGAGGCTTCTCATACATGTGCTTGTCGTATGCTTATTATTCATTTTATACTCATTAGTGTCATAAACAACGACGTCAGCGGGAAAATATGGCAACGTTCGTGGGGGAAAACAAAGGCAAGCTGACAGAGCAGGCAATCAAGCACCCAGCCAACTGCAGCCTTGTAACAAATATTATGAGCACATTAATACATGTGTGTGTGTGTGTGAGTGTGTCTGTGCTTAAACTAAAGAAAGTTAATGAGGCATGCGCCATTAAGTCAGCGCGACAAACGACACTTTTTACATACTAAATGTGCACATATGCATACATACATACACGTATGTACATTAGAGAGGTCCAAAATAATAAAGTCGGAATTTTAATGCTTCCACCCTTTAGGATTCTTTTGAACCAAAAAAAATATAACCCTATTTTTATTTTGAAATCAAAAAATATTTAGGGAGTGTTCACAACGCTCAAATTTTTCCATGTATTTTATATGGGGATAAAACAACTTTTTATAGAAATGGTGTAAAATTCTTGAAAATCAATATTTTTCTGCATTGCATTTCTAGGGGTTTTAGAGGACCCATAAAATATAGTTGCCATAAAAGAATGGTTAAAAAAATAATTGGGTATTATTACTGGGAATCTCTTGAAAGTAAGTAAAGTTTTCCGATCGAAAAATATTGATTTTCAAGAATTCCACACTATTTCTACGAAAAGTTGTTTTTCCCCTATATAAAATACATGAAAATCTTTGAGCGCTTTGAGCACTCCCAAAATTTTTTTTATTTCAAAATAAAAAAATACGGGTATATTTTTTTCGGCATTAAAAATCCGACCTTATTTTTGTAAATACATTTTTGGGCCACTTTAATGTACATAAATGTGCTTATATATAAACACATTTTCAAATGATGCAACATGCAAGGATACATACCTTATATATGTATGTATGTATGTTGAAAGCACACACATATACCTACATAAAAAACTGTGAATATGGAGCTTTACTCATATGACTTAATGAAGTTTACCATATTGCTCAGCTAGTCATTGTTGTTGATGCAAATTTTTGTGTGTATTTTCTCACTTGGAAAATGAGAAATGTGCGCATTTCAGCAGAAAAACGAGGTTTTAATAGCTCTTAAGTGATTAGCCACGAATTTTCTGTGAATTATCGATTAAGCGCAGCAAAATTATGCTTAATTTTGCTGAACAGTTACGTGAAAACTTTCGAAGAGTCAGTTAATAAATATCTTATTTTATATATCTATATACTTTTTAACGTTGTTTTACCAAGAGGGATCTCGTTCTATTTAAACCAGTGTGGAATTGAAAAATGTATGCTATCGCCTTATCTTTATGCCAGCAAAATCACTTAGGTATTCATTGGTTTCGGCGCCCGTGGACCTCAGTGTGCCCCTTTTCAGCTCTTCTCAGCACAAGGATCTCCGTCTATCTTTTCACATCCCCTTGCGGCCATATGACTTTCTCCATGTTAGGGGTTTCCATTTTTCGCCTGTTTTTCTGAGATGAGGTATAACTGTATGTTGAGCTTGTAGGCAACGCACGGCATGTCCAATCTCTTCCAATACGGCGAAAGTGAATTAAAAGTACCCTTCCTTGAAAGCTCATCCGCTATATCATTGCCTGGTATACCCCGGTGTCCCGAAAGTCATACCAAGTGAAGAGTGAACTGCTCTGTCAACAAGTTAAGCAATCAGCGGCAGCTCACTACAGTTCCCGAGTTGCATGTGACAGAGCTTTTGTCTGGGAGTAACGTGAAAGGCATTTTTTGTCCTTAAGAACTTGGCGGAATGACTTTTGTAGTAGGCCAACGCAGCTTAATGAAGAATTTGTTAAACAAATATAACAGTATCAGCAGATTAACAAAGAATATGAAAAGATTCGTAAATGAGTTAAGTACAAAAGAACACTTCATGAGATGAAGGCTTACGTTAACCACATAAATTGTAGGGCGGCAAACAAAGTGTCGAGCTTAGTATCGAGCATAGCGTCGAGAACACACGTGCATATACGCTTTGCTCTTCACGCGCGCTCCCATTGAAACATACGTATACGTTTTTAGCTTAGGGCGAATAGGCGCTTCAACCTTTGTAAGATTCACCGTTTAAGAATATTTCGGGTTCTGAGTTGATGCCATGACCAATCCAATGGCGTTGGACTATGTCTATATCATTCTAAAGCTAAACCATTCCTCGCATACTTTAAGGGCCGCGACATAAGATGTAGTAATTTTCCTTGCTTCTGCTTCATATGACATCATGGTCATGATAACTAACTTGTAGAGTGTGAGTTTTGTAAAAAGTGAGAGGTCATTATTTCTCAATTGCCTACAAACAGGAAAACAGCATTTCTTAGCTATGGTAATTCTGAGTCCGATTTTGAGGCAAAAAATTACTATCAGCTGATTCTGTACTTTTTCGAAATAATAACAATCAAGAGAAGTGTGAGTGCCAAAGAGCGAATGCGCCGACGAAGATACTTCGTTTGAACGCCTTTACCAACACGCTCATTCGCTTTGCTTCCTTATCAAACTTGAGAAAGGCAGAACAGAGTCGCGTGTTTTGTTACCGTTGTTGTCGATAGCATCGGAGTCCGCCAGAAATTGTATGCTCTTGTAATAAACTGTTCGTGAGTGGTTTAGTTTGACGGCTCTTTTTATTTTCTACAACATCTGGTTAAGAAAATCACACGAAAAGGTATAGCCCTGTCTGAAACCTCGTTTTATATCGAATAGCTCGGAGAGGTCCTTCCCCATTCTAACGGAACTGGTGGAATTGTTTAACATCATTTTAAAAGGCCCTGTTAGTTTCACGGGGATAACAAATTAAGATATCGCGGCAAACCGGATTTGAAATATGAAAATAGAATGTGTGTGTGTCGATCTTATTCTCGCAGGTTTTTTCCAATATTTGCCATACTTACAAAATGCAATCAGTTCGTTGGCGGTTGCCAAGCAATACGCCCTATACGACATTTTACTTGATGCTTAGAAGGCTGGTTGTACTTAAGTTGGTGTATATGTCGGCCGCTGTGGTGTAGTGGTAAGCAGTGCGCGCTTCCACTCCGCAACGCCTGGGTTCAAGCCCTGGCCAAAGCAACATCGCAAAAAAATATAGAAAAAAGGTTTTTTCTTAACAGCGGTCGTCCCTCGGCAGGCAATGGCAAACCTCCGAGTGTATTTCTGCCATGAAAAACAGCTTCTCATAAAAATACCGTTCGGAGTCGGCGTAAAACTGTAGGTCCCTCCGCTTTGTGTGACAACTTCAAGGCGCACGCCACAAATCGGAAGAGAAGCTCGGCCAAACACTAACATATGTGTAAGCGCCAATCTATTATTATTATTATATGGCGAGGTCGCCATGCTTGTGGACTGAGCAAAGCACAATTAAATTCCAGTCTAGTCTACAAAGCCTAAATGTATCTCTATTCACACACAAATTAAGATGCGAAGCTTGTGAATTGCACAGGCGAACAATCTTAGCAATTAGTTAATTGTGCGCTTAAGAGGTTTTGTATGATGACTCCCCAAACGCATATCTGCCAGTGGCTGAAAGCCAAGTAGTTTTCTTCTTGACTCGTATGCCCGATTTCCAATTGGCCAGTGCGTTCTACCCAGCGCGAAATTGGAAACATTTTTGAACCACTTAAATTATGCTAGATTATTAATTGGCACTCCTATTGCCAAATATCTACGCCATACTAAGGAATACTGCGGACTAAAGCTACGTACAGAGATTTCAGCTTGAGAGGATTTTTGAAACCTAATGAATTTCTTTTAAAAATCTCAGCGTTAGTAACGTAATCTACATGTGGGTAAAATTTAATTTCTTGCGAAAATTTATAACAGGTGTATTTTATTACTAAGTTGTAAACAAAGTATTTTACTGTCACTCCTAAAATGTCTCCATATAATTTTGTTTTGTTGTTTTCTTTCCTTTTTCAAAACTGAACTTCTGTATAAGTTTCGCTTAATGCCGCTGTCAATTACGTTTCAGTATCGAGTTCGCTGATAAAATCCATTAATTTAATCTTTTTTTAGTTCAACAATAATATTTAATAACGATACTAACATGCTGCGTTTTCCGTCTTCTTTTCCCTTTTCATGCACAAAAATAACAAAAAACCATTGACGACCGTTGTCTTCTAATGCGACGTGATTAACAACAAACCCGGCATTTGTAAACTGCTTTCAAACGAAAATTTAACCATGACCGCTGCTATCGCCATCTTTTGCTTGGATATGTTTTCATATTGCGAACACCATGGCGTATACGTGATTTCCTTTGTATGGCGCCCACTCGCAAACGCATGGTTGCGCTTTTGCCTGCATTTGATTGACATTTCATGGCAACCACCACCACCACCACTGATGACGCTTTGTATTGCGTGTGATATGAATGAACATAATCGCAAATATACGAACATGAATAATGCAAATAACGACGACAACAACTACGATTACAGTGAAAACAAAAGACATCGATGCCGTGGAAGGCAAATCCGTCTCGTTGCCCTGTCCGATTAGTGCGCCGCTGAGTGACGTTTACATGGTCTTATGGTTCCGCGATAATGCTGGTATACCGTTGTACAGGTGAGTCAGAAGCTAAAAAAAACATAAATATATACATACATACATATATACTATATATAACAAAAATAGCAAACAACTTCTTTTGTTTGTAATACAATTTTAAGACCATAAGGGCTCCATCTACTGTTGCTATGAGTCACAGTCCCCATATCAAATTCCTTTGTTTTGGCTTCACTTAGTAGGCGTGAAAGGGTTATCACCTCCTGCGACGCTCTGCGATAAGCTGATAGTAATGATTTTAATTTCTTTTGCAAAAACAAAGTTGGCTGCTTAATAATTGCTGCGAAAGTGAGAAGATCACGCGATGTTAATGGCAGAACAAACGTTGATATTTTTAGTTTTGTTTTTCTTTTTTGTATGTATAGGGTTTCTTTCTTTCCTGTATTTTGTTGTTCTAATTTTATGATGCAAGCGTGTTGTTGCCACTAATTTTATTTATTATAGCAATTCTTTGCCCGCCAGCATGATTTATTGCATGACTTATGTACATCCAGCCGAAAGTCCCTTCTTCCATAAGTCAAATTTGTCGGTGCCTACATTTGACTAAATGTATTACAAACTTACGTACTCACGCACACATGTGTACATATATGCTTGCATAAGTTTCTACACATAGTGGATTTGTTGTAAATACTTACCCGTATGTACATACATATATACATAAATATGTATGTAGGCACGTAAATTTGTGCACTTGTGCCATTCTACATGTGTTATTCACACACGCAATACGTGTTTTGATGTTGTGGCGCAACACTCTGCATGTGGCATGCCACAAATTTAGTCGTTTTTTTTTGTTTTTGCGCTACGTCAACTAAGTTGAAATCAAGAAAATATTTATTATATCGCCACATTGCTGCGGAAGATGCAAAGGAAATTGCACT
Source organism: Rhagoletis zephyria (assembly GCF_001687245.7). Taxonomy (NCBI): domain Eukaryota; kingdom Metazoa; phylum Arthropoda; class Insecta; order Diptera; family Tephritidae; genus Rhagoletis; species Rhagoletis zephyria. Next base: position 335,258 of record NW_016157218.1, on the reverse strand, counting down.
TCGCCAGTTGGATATGAGTGCGAACGTATTCGTTGGGACGGTGGCGAAGAGTGAAACGAGTTAGGCGTTGCAACATTCGAAGTGCACCGGCACTCAGCCACGTCTGTATGCATGAATGGGGCGATAAAATACACAGAGCGAAATCGTATTTAACACGCACGATGTAATTTATTTCTATGTGAAGAATATTTGGTAGAATTTTGCTTGGTATTAACATTGTTATGTGTGTTTAGATTTCGAGAGCTGTAAACTTAGTTTGTCCCACAATGTAAAACACATAATTTTTTCAACTCATACATGTACTATTGTTTTAGTTTAGGTTAGGTTAAGTAAGTTTAGAATAGCTGCTATTGTTCAAGGCCACGAAGGCTGGGAATGCCCCTTCCTTAGGTATTGAACCTTTATATACCTATTCGCGAATTTGAACAACATATTGTACATTTATTTTTTGGAAACTTCGGAAGCACTAAAAATCGTATCAATATTTTTAGAAATAAAACAAGCTTTATGATAACTTGGACTATGCTGAATAATAATAGTAATAATAGATTGGCGTTTATACATATGCTAGTTTTTGGCCGAGCTTCTTCTCCGATTTGTGGCGAGTACCTTGATGTTGTCACACAAAAGAGAGGGTCTTATAGTTTCACGCCGACTCCGAATGGCGATTGTCCTTTTATGAGAAGCTAGTTTTCTTGGCAGAAATACACTCGGAGGTTTGCTATTGCCTGCCGAGGGGCGACCGCTGCTAAGAAAAACCTTTTTTTTCTATATTTTTTTGCGATGTTGCTTTGCTGCGGAGTGGTCTGAACAAAGGAGTATCATAACCTAGTTTTCGTAGATTATTCGTCAGAGTTCGCGGTACTTTTGGGTATTCCCATCACAGGTCACTACACTGTTAAGCTCTTGCAGAAGTTTATACAGCCTTAAAGTATGTACGTCTTCTTCCCTGCAATATAAACTTTTCTTTTCCTATACCGTCAGCAGCGCGTAGCATATCTAAAACTTTGATGGTAGACGCATTCGTGTAACTTCGTGCGACATACATAAGTTAACCAGCTTATATTGCACACGATCTTCAAAAGTGACACAACCCACTGGCATTTTCGAAATTATACACTAAAAATGTGTACAGAGCTTTTATTTACCTTTCAGCAAAAGCTGGAGCAAATTATTATTATAATTGTTGAAAAAACCTTGCCCATATGATTAGCTTGTGTTAAGAAATAGTTTTTCGCATTTTCTGACGAACGTGTAATTTTGAGTTGAGTCACCTTTGAAGACCGTGTGCGATATAAATTATCGCATTCGCTGCAATATATAATATGTGGCTCCTCATTCCGGCGACTCAGCATATGGGCTGTTGTCGATGCATTTGGATCTAATAAAAATCGGACACACTTGTAAATTTTAGTTCTTAACTTTGTATTATCTTCTTCAACGTCAGATATGTATCTAGCTGTCTGTAGTCGAAATTCATTAGTTTGATCTCACGTCCATTGGTGGTTGATGCACAGCGGCTTTAGTGGATTAAACAGAGCCCACTTAACAGGGAAATTATGGAAATTATCTTAGTTCAAAGACAGTCTTTCGAAATACACAATTCTTTCTTAAAACAATTGGCCATTTTGGCCAATACCACGAAATCTCTTTTCTGTTTGTCTGTTAGAAATAAGTTTCCTAAAAATTAATAAAAAAAAAAAAAAAAAAAAAAACTTTTTAATATACAACGCTTTTATAGATGGACTAAAAAGTAATAATATTTCTCAGTCCCACAGAATTTGTTTTGATAACTTTTGCTTTTGAAATTTTAGCAAAAGTCATTATAAACAATTAATGACATTGAAAACGAAAAACGTGGAGCGCATGCAGTACAAAGCATTCGATTTCATTGACAATAGTCAAACTACATAACATTCTACAGCGAAAGTACAAATTTGAGATCGATTTTAAGCGGTCGTTATTCATATGCCCACATACATACATATGTTACTTTTCATATCAATTCAGGTGTATTACATGCGCCCCACGCTTTTCATTTTCAATGCCATTAGTTGTTTATATGTTGCTAAAATTTCAAAATCGAAAGTTATCAAAATAAATTCTGTGGGACTGAGAAATATTATTTTCTACTTTTTAATCCATTTATAAAAGCGTTGTATATTAAAACGTTTTTATTTTATTTTATTTATTTTCTACTTTTTAGTCTTGTCTGTACAAAATTTTGCAATAGATACTAAAATAATTCAACTTGCAGTGTAAAAAGAACAGAAGACTATGCAAGTAAAATGTTGTATGCTCACATTTAGTATATGCCTACATATGTACATACATACATATAGCAGCAAATAATTTCATTTAAAGAAATGGCGTGTTCTCCATTTCCGCTCTAGCGTATGTAGTGCATATTTTTAACTTCTTCTGGCGAGGCCACATCTAGAGTTTTTCTAATTGTATGTCTTTGATATGATACCTAAGACGAGGTTAATATCTAGACTAGGTTTGCCATAAATACCTTTGCTATATTTATAGTATAGTGGTTTTGACATACAACATTGCAAGTTGATAAAAACGTTGTAAAAAAAAAATATATATATATATGGGACGTTCCATGTCAACCGGAAATAGCTGCTATAACATCTACCGCTTAAGCTTTGTTGTTCTTTTAATTTTTCCTAACAAACAAATCGTGGTATAAAGCTCAATAATACTATTGAAAAAAATATATCTTTGAGTACTAAAATAATACCATGCAGGATTTGTAAGCGTTTGGTGTAACAAATTATTGCTAGCCAACTAATTACTTCATTGAGAATTTTTCGAAAAATAAAACTTGTATACAAAAAAAATTGAATCTCGGAACTAAATTTTTAATTGAATCTTCTTTAATCGTAATCCGGAAATCCGGCTGGATTTTAGGTAGTATACGGCAGAATAGTCGGATAACAGAAAAACGGTTATTTACCGGATACCCGGCACATCCCTAGTAACAGCCAAAATGAATCACATAACGGTATTTTCAAAAAATGCAAGAACTAGGATATTTCAGTACTGGATGCAAATTGCTGAAAATTGTTATGAAAATTTTGGAAAATGGGCGTAACTCCGCCCACTTATGATGCATTGCTGCATGTCAGTAGCGACTTTACTAATCCTTACCGAACTCTGTACGGGTTTTGCCTAGGGTCTAGGAAGGCAATATGTAGAAAATCTTTGAAATCGGGCAGTATTTACGCCCACCTCTCATATAACGGTAATTTACAGAAACGCGAAAACTGCAATAAATCAGTAACTACTAAAACTAATTCACTCAAAATCGATTATTGCAATAACCACTTAGCAGAAAGTTAGATTATTATAAATTTTTGAATAATGGGTGTGGCGCCGCCCACTTATGACCACAAATATGTATCTAGGTAACCGATTTATCAATTTCTACCAAACTCGGTGCACTTAATAAAATTGGTACTGAAAATCAATTCGTTTAAAATTATTCAAATTGGATTATAATATTACAATCGCTTCGCGTATAACACTTATTTTCAGAAATACCAAAACTGCGATATTTCAGTAACTGAGGACGCGAATTTACTCCAAGTTAATAGTTACAAAAATCTCTTAACAGTAAATAAGTAGGTACCGCCCACTTTATGCATACAAAGGTGTATCTCGTTAACCACTTTGTCGATTGCTACCAAACTTGGTTCAATTATATCATGAAGTCTAACCCGGCATATTATCGAAACCGTTTGAAATCGGGAAAAACATCCATGCTTATCATGCAAATGTAGTTCAGAGAAAGTGGAAAGGACGCTATTTGATACCTGTGCCGGGTATATAAAGTTCGGTTTCGTCCTAACCTATACTCCTTTACATCTGCGTTTACACAATATCCTACACAATATGAGCAAGAAGTAAAGTTCCTCATACGCCATGTACGATTACCTACGCGTTTGGTCAAACTTACTAGGCAAACAATGACAATTAAATACGCGAAAATGATTATTAGCGTAATAATTTTCACTAAAATTATGTATATAATTTATCCAGGCCGTAGCGGGGGGGTTTGGAAAAATATTTTTTTTATTTTCACTTCTATTTCAACATCTTTTGATTAAAAGAAAAATACTGATAAAAATAAACTCTTTCACACAAACAACAATAAATAGAATCGATAATCGCATGAGGCTATTGCCTGAAAATTTTAAGATGCACTTAGTGGCATTGTGCTACTATGATAGCACGGCCCAGTAATCATAGTAAAATTATGTACATTAGACTGCATCACCCGCCGAAACTGGGAATCCACTCGCCACACCACTGCAGATTCTGTAGGACGGACACTTCACGGCACATTTTATAACGATGTCCTGTACTGCTACATAAAAGCAAAAGATACTTGGCTGATCATCTTAAAACCGAGGGCGCGGTAAAGTGCAGAGATTTAAGCCCAATACTCATATTAAAATTTCTCTCGGATATTTAAAGACACAGTGCTACAAAAAAAAATCATGAAATTCACCCGAACCAAACCTAGTGTAGGTTGTATGTATGGTTGCGTACAACATGAAAATTGATCCCGTTTAATTCCTGAACCCCCCATTTCTTTAAAAAAAAAACGTTATTTTCGTACGTGATGCACTTATCTATTAATAGCTTGACTAGTTTCCATCCCATGTTAAAAGTCGAACAAGTTTTGAAAAGAGGAGTTGTAGACCTTTAAAACGATGTATAACAATATATTATTAGGCTTAGGTTGCGTAATAATATAAAAGAACATTTATTTTCTAATAAATTGATACCTCATCTAAAGCAATTGTATAAAAATGGTCGAAGGTAAGCAATTTAACCAAAAATACGATCTTGAATTTATATGTATGTATGTACCGGACGTGCAGATTTTTTGAGCAGCATAGCTAAGGAGGTCATCAATATTTACTCAAAATTGATATATATGTATACAATAGCTCATAAGTAGGGCTATACAAAACATGCACTAAAAAATTTGTTTTAAGTGATTAAAAAATGCAATTAAAAAAGAAAAAGATGCTATCATATATTCTTAAAAAAACATTTTTTTAATATTCTTCACAGTTTTTTGGCTTAAATACATACATACATATATGAAAAATACATATTATATAGATATGAACGTATATACGTATGTTGTACAAAATACGATATACTAAAACAAAAACATTTGAGTATCTTCAGTTACATTGTTATAGAAAAAACATCTAAATATCCTCGGTAAGGCAAACAAGTAAGTCAACTTTACAAGCTGATTATCTAACGAATGATTAAAAAATATTTATGTTACAATAAACAACAAACTACTGAGTTATATTTTCAAATAAAAAGGCACGCCTCTTGTCACGTAACAAGCTTTTGTACATGGAAAATGTTCGCTATGTATCAGCAGATGTAACAGGCGGATATTTAAAATAGGCCTTTTCCGAAACCGTGAAGTCGCTTTGGAAAGTCGAAGTATTTCCAGCAAAAGTATTGGAAATATTTTTAAGTATTTCAAAACCCTGATTTTTAGTTAACACTACTTCAAGTTTATTGGTTACGACAGGCAAGCTCACAGATCCAATTTTATATTTGGCATCATTGAAAATGTCGACGGAATTTTTTAATAAAAGAGTTTCCAATTTGTGTATGCATTTTGGAAGAAATCCATGATTGACAACGACACAAATAATTTGGTTTTTAAGCTGAGGTTTTTTAAAAAGCGTTTTTGCAGACTTTATAGCGGAGGCCTCCTTGCCGTCAATTTCCGTTACTATTTCGAAGTTGTCTGCATAATAGATGACAGCCTCTAGCCATGATCCCCATCTAGTGATCCCAGGCTGTGGTGGCAAAGGCAATTTGCACATTTCTTTGAATATTTTAAGCCTTGATGGCGATTTAAAGATTTTTTTTTTTACATCTGCTACTAAATTGTCAACTAGTGGATGAAGCGAACGTATTGTTTCACAAACATGATGAAGCCCCTGGGCCAGACAAGTCACGTGAATGACTTTCGGGTGAAAGGCATTAATACCTTGTGCAGCTTTCACCATGTAAGTTGTAGCATCAGTCATAAGTAAAAGAAATATGTTTTTGAATTCAGAACCCAACAAGTTTACGTATTCATGAAATAATCTGACAATGGTGCTTGGGTTCACCTTTGTAAAAAAGTTTTACCTTGCCGGTTTTGTTCGCCATTCGGCAAGCCAACAATCACATTGGCAACGCACCGACCCGCAGCTTGAGTGGTTTCATCCATAGAAATTCATTTTTACAACTAGTTCGTATTTTTCAATTGTTGATTGATAAAGGCTGCTTATATGTTCTCCGTAAAGATATTTCAGAGAGCATCTTAAATCTTATGTACTTTGTGCAGGGCTATGTCAGCAGACAAAAGCGTCACAAAAATCTTTAACGAAGTTTTCATATTTTGCAACTGTCAGACTGATAAATCCACATTTCAAACTTTGTGTAAAAGTTATAAAAATCTGTAAAGTTTCAGCTGTTTCTCTGCGTCTGCGACCCTTTCTCGTAGCAGTCAACAAACACAGGATTTAGCCAACTGTTACAGAAAATCATTCTACCACGCGTAAAAGTCACAGCTGTAAAAATACGAGAACTCTTTCATGTAAATTCAGACTCTAACTTCTTCTTAATAAGGGAACAGCACAAAAATGAGCAAACTCGCTTTCTGGGAAGTAATGTTCGTGTTTCTTTCTTTCTTTTACATACTCCGCTTTAAATGTAAAAAATCAGAATACACATAGATACTATTGTCCCTCTTTGCCATTTGAGAAACGTAAGATCATCGGAGATGATTTTTTCCAATTGGAAAATATGCAAATTATGCCTAAAATCATGCTACGAACTACAAAATATTACTTTATATATGCATGCTAGGCCCAAATGCGTCAATATGTAAAAATATGCATTTATAGCAAAATATGCCAATATATGCTTTGTCAAATGTAGCTAGTTTTCTCCGTTGCGAAGTAAAATATTCAAAAATATAAACACTATGAAGGTAAGGCTTAAGATAAAAAGTATGCATTTGCATATTTTGAATTGCCCTACTGATACGCAAAAAATTAGTTTGTCATAAAATTTTGGGAAAATGGGCCTGGCACCGCCCAATTATATCATATATGCGTATCTCAAAAACTACTTGACGATCTCGGTCAAGATTGACATCAGTGTTGCTAGGTCTTCGGCATGAGAAAACGTCCCTCTTGGTCTGAAAAAACGTCATTTCCTACCCAAAAAGTCCTTTTCAAATGAAAGTATAAAAAATTCGTCTTATTAAACTTTTATTGCATAAAAAGGTACATAGATATGTACGTAAGGTATATTAAAATGTCATTTCGATGGAGCACATTTAAAATTCATTGTAAACTGGTTTGAGATCGTTAATATAAAAATCATTTTATACATGTACTTGTGACCAGCTGATTAAGTCAACAACGTTTCGATCGATTTTGGCTGTTTCTATTTTGTTTATTTAATGTTTATTATTTTTCCATAAAAGCCAAGCTCATTATATAACAAACAAAATATAAATCCACATTTCAAACTTTGTGCAAAAGTTATAAAAAATCTGTAAAGTTTCAGCTAGATTTTCAACTTTTTATTCAGATTTTTTAGAATATTTTTGAGTATGCAGTTTGATAGCGCATTAAATTTCTGGGCAATAATGAGCAAGTTTGAATGGGCTATATAATCGCGTTGATTTATAATAATTATTATTTTTTTCTTGTAGGCATTTAGTTACTAAATTACTAAATTACGTGCTGCTAAGAAGGAGCATGGCAATATTTCAGCCTTTTTTGCGTTCGTTACATTTTCAATGAAGTCTTAAAAAAGTCGCCTATTTTTTTCTGACTTTTAATGCCGCTACAGCTTTTTTAATGCTTTTGCGAGCGTGCGTGTTGCAATAGATCAGCTTTACCTGATTTGGCTTTTAATGTGCCTATTGTAAACATTACAATATGCCTCGTAACCTCAATTGTTTACACAACCATCCTTTGAACACGGGATCCTTAGTCCAAGATAAAAAAAAGTGCGCGTACGCTTGGTTTGCATCATATTTAAGTCATCTGTGTCCAAAGAATAAATATCTCTTAAAGCAGCTGCTGCAAAACACAAAGCTTTTAAAGATTTTTTAAGAAAGTAATTCAAAATCAGTTCAACTTACAAGACCCTTAGGGGCCATTCACATACATCTTTCCTCGCTTTGCGTTACAGTTCAAACTTTGACAACAAAGCGCGAAACGCAGAAGGTATGCTTCAATAAAAGCTTTGGCAGCTTTTGCGTTCTCCTTTTCCTCCATATTTTTTATCTGTAAAATAGATAGCAATATAATAATATGCATTAATAATAGCAATAAAAATTCCTATTTACCCTATTTTTGTCATTAAATGTAAATGCAAGCGCACAAGAAAAGATAAATGTAGACAGCTGATAGCCAAAGCGGGCAAAAGTTGAGAGTTGCCCAACATTTTGCTTCGTTTTGCTTTGCTTTGCTTCAAACGTTTTTTATGTGAGCATACTCGTGCATATGCCTACATCGATCTTATACGTCAAAGCAAAGAACTATCAAGCAAAGCGAAGAAAGTTGTATGTGAATCAGCCTTTACCGTCAAAAAGAAAAATTACTGGGAAGTTAAAAAACGTAATTTTTTACACAAAAAACGTCCAAACGTCAACGGGATACAAAAAACGTCCAAATGACGTTAAAAACGTCAACCTGGCAACGCTGATTGACATACACATTGCGCTTGGCCTCCTGAAGCACCGCGTAAAATTTCTTTGAAATCCTCTCTTAAAAATTTATTCGATTTTTAAAATCGGATGGAAAATTGTCAAGCTATAATAAAAAATGGCGGGTTGAGGAACTATACGGAATCTATTTTCATGTTGTACTCGACTATAAATACAACCTAAACTATGCTTTGTTTCGGGTGTATTCCATGACTTTTTTTGTAGCACCGTGTAGTAGATATATAGACAACAATAGATTTCAAGGTCGCAGTGCTCTATTCAAACAATCATAGAGTTAACTCGGTGGAACCCAATTGCATGAAAAGGCTTGTCCCGTAAATTTACGTGTCGTTACGAGAGGACATTCGAACGAATGATATTTAGCTCAACTAAAAGGTCCCTAGGGATTATTCAGATTTTACTGATGGGAGAAGTATCATGATATATATACTTCTTAGTAAACCTGCTAAATCTATTAGAAAATGTACACTACACTACACTAACAAATGTGCATATTCAGTTCACTGGCTTAGCTCGTCTTACACAACTGGCAGCTGCTCTGTTATTATCGACTTAATATCAACTTTTCCATATTTTCTCCGTGTACGCGTTACAACCATTTCAGCATGGTTCACTCGAAACTCTTACGGCTCTCTGACTACTGTGCCGCTTCACTGCCTGCTTAAGCGCCATAAACTATGCTATACCAGCTGACTGGCTGGCTGACTCCGGCTTTATGGCTGACTGCCTTGGAGCTACATATGCAGGTATGTCTCATATAGCAGCAGCAACGGCGGCGAAAGTATGCAAATGCATGTACGACGGTGAACATTTAGCCGGCCGAAAAACGAATAGCTTATGGCGTCGCCAAGGCTGTCCAGCAGGCAGGAAGGGTGGAATCAAGCAGGACGGCCGGCTATTTCATGGCAGGCAAGCATGCAGCCATTCAAGCAGCTAGTATGTGTATGAAGTCAACCAAGCGAATGGACGAATTGCCGGTAGAATACGAAAATGTGAATAGTAGCGTGGGCCGAAAAATCGCTTTTTTTGAAATTTGATTGGTAATAGCAAAAATATGGTTCATTATGCTCTAAAAAAAATCTCTGTGAAAGATGACAATTTTTGGTTAATATCTTAAGCTCGCCCAAGTCCTTCAAAGTTCAATGTGGTTAAAAATTTAAATTAATAAATACATTAATTAATACTGCTTTTTTACTAAAATTGCAAGTATCTTCGAAAGTATTAGTCCTACATAATTTGGTATATGGACCTCTTTTGTAGAGAGTTGAAGTAAGCTAAGACAATTTTTTTTAGCACTTGAACTTTGATGGACTTGGGCGAGCCTAAGATAATGACCAGAAATTTTCATCTTTCACACAGATTGTTTTTAGAGCATAATGAACCATATTTTGCTATTTATTACCAATCGAAATTCTAAAAAAGCGGATTTTCGGCCCACGCTAGTGAATAGGTTGTAGTAAGTGCGTATATACATATGTACATATGTATGCAATGCATGTTGGTTTTATTCGCTTGCAACGCGTTGCTGGCTTGCGAAAATTAAAATGGTGGGTGTTTATGTGTTTGTATGTGCATGTGCACTATGAGCGTAACGCCTACAGCGCAAAACACTTGGTGAAGCAGTTGCGCTCTTGTTGTGTTTAGCTGTTGCTATTCTTTCTGCTGCAGTGGGCTTTTGATTGTGTTGTTTGTGTTTGTTGCTTGTTGCCGTTGTTGTTGCCTTTACCGTTGTTGTTGAATTTTGCGCTGAGTGTGTAACAACTTAATTGCATGTAAATCCTAAGTTGTTAACCCAATTCGCTACTTCCAGTCGGTCTATGGAAAGCCTAAGTTGCAACAATAGCAATAATAACTAAACAAAAGCTGAAATGAATGGTAAGCAACAACAAAAATAACAACCACAAAAACGAGAATGGTATGCAAGCAACTGCATGAATAGTCGCAAGTTAAATAAAGACAGCAACAACAACAGCTACAACAAGCATGTTAAATTAGCTTAATAATAGTTCTTAGAAGGCAAAGACGTTCGTTCATTCGCCTACTGGCCGTCCTTATGTTCACAACACTATGTATTGATATGTTTGTATGTACATGCATATTGTTGCACGTATGTATGTAACCGTTGAAACACAATACCGACGAACGGCGAATTTTCGCACAGTAGTGCGACGACGGCGGAAACTTTCGCCCAAAAATTTCGCTCAGTAAAACACAACTACGGCGACAACGAATTCAGCTGCTTATGACAAGGTACAATTAAAATTTGTGCAAACAATAAGATTATTAACTTTTAACAAAAACTAATACACACTCTAAAAAATTTTCGTTTAAGTTTACGCATATAAAGAGAGCTAACCAGTTTCCTCTCCTTGTGTGTGCAAAATTAAACACTGTCTGCTTACTTTTACATACCAAATTTGTCACGTAGCGCACACAAAGGGTGGGTTTTGGGGTTAAATTTATTATGATTTAAGAAATTTTTATAGAAGAAAATTTCTTTTGCATTTCTTGTGCGTCATTTTGTAAGAGTTTTTCTTTTTCCTTGAGAGTTCTTTAAAGTTTAACTGCGAATGAAAACATTGTCCTAAAAATATGCAATGCATACTGTTGTTTACCACTGATATGTACTTAACAAGCATTCGAAGATTTAATTTGCTAACTTCGAATTCGTTCCACCAAAATGAGCTACATGATAAAAAGACAAGTTCGGTTAAATTTTCGTTATTCGAAGTATTAAAAAAATTAGAAACCAGAAATCGACGAAAATGAATATAAAAACGTAAAAATTTCATGGAATAATTTAATTTATTTATATTAAAATTCTTTTGTAAAATTTTGTATTACTTTTGAAAGTTGAGTGCATCGTGTGTTTATAGAACTATTTATTAAACAAGTAATTTTTAAGAAAAAAGCAAAACCGACTTCAATTCTCATATACAAATTTAGGAGTACCGTTAATTTTTTCATGATTTAATGATCGGATCTAAACCAAATTATGGGACGACCCTTAAGGTACCATCTATCCGGTAAAAGAAAGAAGAATTGGAATCGGTTCACGCGGTCCAAAGTTATGCGGTGGCATATACATATAAAAGAAGAAAAAATACTCCGAAGAACTGATAACCTCCGCTTTTTTGAAGCCGGTTGAAAATGTTTGAGTTCTTTGCAAATTTTATGTAAATAAAATGTAATTTATTAAACTTTAAAAAGTTTATTCATTTATTACATACTGTACATAAAACTTGCATAATATATTTTAAAGAGCGTATCATCTGAAGCAAATTTTCTGTATTTTCTGATTATATATATTTAGAAGTATAAAACCCTACCTCGTTGCGAACAGTCGTCGGACGAACGTCGCACAGTGGTTCGGATCGCAAATCTAGCTGGACGAAACTATTTAAACAAATACTCGTTGAGGGATCTTTACACCACTTCTTACCTAGAGGATTTTTGGGTCGCTGATTACGAATCTGAAGTCACTTATCAAAAATTCAAAATGGCGGATCCAATATGGCGGACGAAAATTAAAAAAAATCGGTAGATTTCTATGAAACTGGGTATCTGGGGGTTTTCTGGGTCGCTGATTACATATCTAAGGTCATTTACCAAAAATCCAAAATGGCGCATCCAATATGGCGGACGAAAAATAAAAAAATCGGTAGATTTCTATGTAACTGGGTAACTGGGTATCTGGGGGTTTTCTGGGTTGCTGATTACGAATCTAAAGTCATTTACTTAATTTACTTCGGAACGAGAATTTTCATCAGATATTACTTTCAATTTACTAATCACATAATCACGGACACCTTGTTGTCTTTTAGAAGTTTCAGCAACACTTCTCCAAATGTCAAACAACTCACTTCTTAAGATTTTCTTTACCATGACTAAAATTTAAGATCACAGCAAGAAACACAAATAAATTTCAGAAAAAAATTTATAACAGCGCTTAAAGATTTGCATGCCTGTTGTATAATTTTTTAATTTCAGAAAGCAGAAAATTCGCGAGTTACTATTTTTTTTAACTCTTACATAACCAAAGTTTTTATAACTCAAAGTATTTTTCTGTTTTAAAATAGAGTTCTCAAATAGGCGGCGTTGACTTACCTTTTTTTGTTTGTTTTCATATGTTAATGCTTTAATAAATGCAATTTCTATTTGAATGAATTGTCAGGAATGTATTCCAAGTATTTTAAAAACAAAAAAATGTTGACTTTCGTTTAGCTAGATCTGCTATCCGAACCACTGTGCGTCGTCGTTTGTTTTGGTTGTGTGCGTTCTCATATACAACAATGTGTTTTAATTTTTACAGCGAACATTCGCAGCCAAAAATTCGCCGTTCGTCGGCATTGTGTTTCAGCGGTATGATTGTATGTCCATTTAGACGATTCGGTTTATTTTTCATTTCATCGCATTTGTGCCAAGGTATTTTCGTATGAGTAGTTTGACACGAACGAACTAAAGAAAGCCAAGTAAATCATATACGAATAACAAAAACAGTAATTCAACTACGTATTAAAGAAAACAAAAATATGAGTAAATTAATGACAAAGAGATACTACGTACTATGAATTGTTGATTACTATTTACTCAAGTTTAATTATTGGGTTTGTTAGAATATTCAGATATGTAATCTAAAATGCAGTTATTAGGAAAGCAAGTAGTGGTTATCTAAATATTTTCGTAAGGGACAATTTCCTGTTGTTTCATATAGAACTAATTTGATCAATAAATATAGCATTTACTCAAAAAGTGGTTATTAAAAATTTATTAGAAAAGCTTTCGTTTAAGTAGTTGCACGCACGTAACAGTTAAAGTAAAGTCCAAACACAACACACTAACCCCGACGAGAAAACTGACAGCCTTAAAAACGAATGTAAGCAATTGTTGAAGTGATATTTTATCAGAAAGTTATGTCAGAGGCGAATAACTGTAAGCACAAACACGGCGACAAAATGAACTACATATCATCAGACCGTGTCCAAATAGTCATTATTATCAACTCCAAAGGTTGCCCACCTCCCGCCCATCCACACGTAAACCATCGATAGATCGATGCTTATCTGGTGATGTATTTTAGCATCGATATTACTCCCCAAAATTTGTATCTGTATTCTGAATACTGAAAGCTAATCTCGAAATTTCTGAAACTTTTGCCTGAAGAAAGAATAAATAAATTTAAGGTCAAGTCGGAGAGTCACCTCAACGTCGATGTTTAAAACATTGGTCAAATTGCCATCGATGTATCTTTAATTTCGCGATGTTAGAAAATTGTAAACATCGATGGCCAATATCGAATTTTGAACCGATATTATCCATGTTTCAAAATTAAACATCGATGCATCTTTTGTATTGCCAAGTCCTCTCGATGCTTTTTGTTTGGTTTAAGTGAATTGTCACCCTGGTGACAAGTAATTAGCAAATTTGCCATTTTTATTTCACAACTCGTGCAACCTACAGCCATTTGGCGGCTTTAGTGAATTTCACGTCATACAGTGAGGGGCAGCTGCACTCTGAGATATTCGTATTAGAGATGGACGCGGGATAGCGGGACCCGCGGGACCCACGGTCTTCTTCTTCTTCTTCTTATTTGGCGCTGTAACCGCCTAAGCGATTTTGGCCGAGTCCAAAACAGCACGCCAGTCATTTCTCTTCTGTGCTAACTGACGCCAATTGAAAATGCCAAGTGAAGCCAAGTCCTTCTCCACCTGGTCTTTCCAACGCAGAGGAGGCCTTCCTCTTCCTCTGTTACCAGCATCGCGGCCCGCGTTGAATATTTTCAGAGCAGGAGCGTTTCTGTCCATCCGAACGACATGGCCAAGCCAGCGGAGCCGCTGAATTTTAATTCGCTGCACTATGTCTATATCGTTGTAAAGCTCATACAGCTCATCGTTAAATCGTCTGCGATATTCGCCATCACCAACGCGTAAAGGTCCGTAAATCTTTCGCAGAATCTTTCTCTCGAAAACTCCAAGAGCCGCCTCATCAGATGCTTTCATTGTCCATGCTTCCGCGCCATACACCAGCACAGGCATGATGAGTGACTTATAGAGTGTGATCTTTGTACGACGAGAGAGGACTTTACTTCTCAATTGCCTACTCAGCCCAAAGTAGCACTTGTTGGCAAGAGTGATTCTCCGTTGGATTTCAAGGCTGACACGGTACTGATTTGAAATTGGCCGGGATGGGCGGTATCGGGGAGGTCTGTAAAAATATGGCGGGCGGGACGGGATCGAAATCCTTTCCCCGACACTCCCGATAAAACCGCAACCCCGCAAATTCACAAAATCTTCCTTAAAAACGATGTTTGAAATATGCACTTTTAATGTTTTATTGAGGCGAAAAAGAAAAAAAAAATTATAGGAAGATGCCAGATCTTTCATTATTATTTAAAATTAATATGAAAGACCTGAACATTTTTGTGATCCTTCGATCGGTTTGTAAACCTCGCAACACACGTTGAAATCTCAACCGCTCGTTTCAATTTGTTGTCCGTGTGTAGCCTGATTTAGAGATAGATATCGGGACCCACGGGACCCGCGGTACAATTCTGAAAAATGACAGGATGGGCGGGGTCGGGATTAAATATTTAGTCCCGTGCCCATCTCTAATTCGTATGAGTATGGAACTTTTCTTTTTCATTTTTGCGCGAAGTGTCACGAAAGACAAGAGTTTGTTAAATTTCGAGATGTAAAGCTATTCACTGACAGAACCAAATTCATCAGCTGATTATACTGTTTTTATGTTCGTCAATCATTTATTGAGAGAAGATAGTATGGCTTTCTTAATGAAAATGTGCTGGAGTGCGAGTTAAAACCCCGACATAAACTAGGGAGTGTAATTCAAATCACAAGCTTTCAAACATAGGGGACAAAATTACCTTGATCCACGTGAGGGAACATTAAGGCTAACTTCAGCCAGAACAAGCGGACTTGAAATCAAACCATAAAAATTGTACCAAGAATTTCCTTGCGGCTGTCAAGTGTAGGAAGATTAATAAGTTTTAAACGATTCGTACAAGATGGATGATTATATTGAGAAACGCAACGGAAATTTCTTAAAGAAAATGTGGGAATGGTTTTTGAATTGATTCTATCTTGATACCTTGATTTCCAAACCCCTGAACCATATTGTAGAATCGGTCTAACAAATGTAAATAACTAGCTAATGCAAGTACACCTTTAGCGTTGTTGATAGAGATGCCAGATCGAAATAATCGATTTTCGAGTCGAAAAATCGATTTTCGGGTCGATTCGAATCGAAATAAACATAATCCATGCTGGAAGAAATCGCCAAAAAATAAATCGATCTCCCAAGATCGATTCATATATTTAGGCAAATAACACCTTGTACTTAATTTTTATAAAGACACATAACACGGCGATCGAACCAAACTATAATTGTAATTTTTAAGGCATACATACATTTTTCATAGCGGTTTCGATATCCTAATTTGAAAAAAAATGAAATGTATGCCGATGTATTTGTTTTTCACTTATGTGCAGCATTTTGAAAAAAAAAAATGTCGTTTATAAGTTCGCTACCTTCGCTCTACGCCCACAAGACTTTCACACTTGTTTTGAAGTACTATCAACAGGTTAAATATGTATATGCGATTATTCAAGCCTTTCTCATATCCGGAGAAATGTTTAAAAAGTAATTTGATTCAAAATATGGTAACACATAAATGGAACACAATTTTGTAGCGTGTTAATTGGAAATGAAAATTGCTACAGCTTGGTCATCATTCGAAAATCGAAAATGATTTATTTATTAGAATTTCACACCAATACTCGCACACTGGTCAACGCACTGAGGAAAATTCAATTTGAGAGGATTTAATTAACAACTAATGTCAACAAGGGTTGGATGGCGTAAATCAACGCAACTACAAATGCTTACGACCAACTTTGCAACTCCAGCAGTAACGAATAGGAAATTTTTAGTACTAGTGGGCAGTCGAATATATGTCCATATTTGTTTGTAGGTATCTATCTAACCGACTCTAAAAACAAAATCCTTACTTATGAAACATTGAATTCAGAGAATGTTTGATTTTAATAAACAAATAACTTGTTGGAGGAAAATTAAAGACAAAACCGCATAATACATTATGCCAAAAATTAAGAGCCATAGAAATAGTTTATGAATGTTGGTAAGCAATAATAAGAGTAATATGTATGAATCAAAAATTAAAGATTATGAAGAGATTTTCCTTAAATTTTTGGCATCCATATTGATTTTGTTGCTCGATTAGTTTTTGTACAATCTTTTTGTGTTTTGACCACTTCAACACTGTTAAATTTTAAGCCATAGTATAGCTAAATACATCATCTATTTAGTTTCGTCTGCGGGATACGAGTATACTAAAATATTTTTAAATAAAATGAAAAACAAATTAAGAATTAATTTAAAATTCATATAACAGTAAATGTATTTGTATTTTCAGAAAAAACGAATTCGATTTGCATTTTGGAATCCATCTGTTTTGTTGTAAGGCGAAATCTACTTCTTCTTCCACACAGTTTTTCACTTTATAGCTTTTTAGAAACTTTACACACACTAATTTCTTTATATACATACATGCACCTACTTCCTCAGAAAACTACTTATATGAGTAAAAATTGCCAATAACCGCACCAAGAATAAAGACAAAAAGGTAATTAACCAAGTATTTTAGTAAAAATAAATTTTGTTGCCCTCTCATAAGCTTGTAAAAAAATATTGCCCGTGTAACCGCCAAAATAAAGGTAGCGCAATTTTTCTCAAAATTTTGTTATTTATGCAGAAATGCATCTAGATGGTTTAGAAATTTTTCTGCATCAAAAAAAAAATTTGTGTGGAAAAAATTTCGCTCACGTTATTTTGGCGGTTAGGGCTCGATATGCCGTACCAGAATTTCTAAAAATCTTCATAGCTGAGTTGCTGAATATATTCCAAAGTGGTGATTATCATTGGTCCGAATTGACAATTTTTAGCAATAACTCGGCTCCAGTGCCACCTTGCGGATCTTTTTTTGCGATAGTATTGCCCCTATCGTTACCAATACATATATATCTCGAATATGAGTCAAATCGGATCACAAATACGATTTTAAGCAATAACTCGACTCCAGCACCACCTGGCGTTTTAAGTTGTGAACTTAAACTATACAGGGACCTACAGGGGAACACATAAAAAATGCCATTAGAATCCTTTCAGCCGTTTAGGAGGAGTCCACCCACCAGAATACGTATTTTACATACTGACACTCTTCGGAATTTTTGCCAATACAAAAAAAAAAAATTATCTAAAATCAACGGTAACTTATAGCCATTAAAAACTGGCACTTTATGATACTGAAATTGAGTGAACTACACAACTGCATACCCAAAATATGATGCATTTGATGCAAATAACTAATTTCTATAAAAAACTAACAAAAAAATTTATTATGAAAAAGAAAAAAAGATTGTATTCTGGGTGTATATTTTCATAGATAGGTAAAAGTTTCAATATGTTTGAAAAGCACCACGCCTTTTCTACTACCACAAGTACTTCCAGAGATATACGGTATGAAAAATTCGATATGTATGGGTGATGCCACTCCCCCTTGATATATCGAAAGTCTGCAAATTTCGGTACAGCCGTTCGCAGATCACCTCTTAAAAAAAGGAGCTTCTCATTATATAATTAGTGTCGGT
>NW_016157218.1:270423-316774 GCF_001687245.7 Rhagoletis zephyria | reverse complement strand
GTGATAATAAAATAGCGACAATTTTCTCGAATTATTTTCTCGGCTTCGTGGTCAAAAGCGTTTGTGCTTACTTTTGTTTTTAAATACTCTTCAAAACTGTGATAAAACTGAGAAAATGGAGCAAGGTATGCTTCCAACGGGGAGCATATAGGATCAAATGTGTCCGCGCTAATAACCACTAGGGAGCATAGATGCGAAAGTAAAACACTGAGTTCATTAAAAATCTTCATTGGGTCTGCATTATTGCTTTCGAACAACTTGTTTACTTTTTGCACCTAAAAATTTGGCAAATAGTAAAATCGGCTAAAAACGGCTAACTTTTTTTTACAAACCGGCTAACAAATCGGCTGCCGGCTAGATCGAATTTTCTCCGGCTAGTTGTTATCAAAACCGGCTAAATCTAGCCGGAAAACGGCTAAAATGGCAACGCTGGTCGGTAATACAGGGCAACACCGATTTTGATGCGGCAAATGCTAAAGCTGTTTTTGATAGGCTTTTTTGTGTTGATTAAGAATCTGTAAGTAAGAATCTATCAGCTCCAGACTTTGAGAAAAATGTGGTGAAAATGTCAAAAAATCGCGTTTTGCAATATCTGAGAAGCTCTAGCAATGAAACAAAAGTTATAGAACCTTCCACTTAGGCTCCATACAAAGAAATCAATTTTCGATTTTTCTAATTTCCCGACTTTCCCGGAAGGCTTTCCCAAAATTTTCTATCGTAAAAACCTTCTCCGGCCCAACCGTTCTCAATGTATGAATTACTATAAATTTTTCATCGTAAACGGCGGTTTCCGACTGAATTTCAGTTTTTTTTTGCAAAATACAAAAAAATGAAATTTAGTAACTCTGAACTCCAGGCATCGAGATTTATGCACAAAAATCATTAAATTGTTATTGAAACAACAGATTTTTAAAATAATAGCTAGAGAAAATACCGCCTATCAAAGCAATGCCTTCAAGAATAAAGCGTTTTTTCGCTCTCCTGTAAAACTTGATAGACGGTTTTGCAATTGGGCGTTGGGAGGTTTTGCAAAAACATCGACGGTATGTATCTTTTCCTATCATAAATATATCGTTGGTCCTCTACAATAACGACACAATTCAAAACTCAAAAAATAAAAACTCGTACTATTTTTAAGTGGCTTATGTCTTTAATTATTGTCTTATTCATGTATAATCTTTACTACTTTCTTTAGTTAGGATTAGACATGGGTAAGCCAAGGATTAGAGACATGAGTCTCTTAACAGTAATAAGGGATTTGATTTTTTGAATTTTGAGTTGTTTCGTTATTGCAGAGGTCCATCGATATGTGAATTCATATATTTCAATAATGAAAAAAATTCGAGCATAAACCCGATTTTTAATAACTCGACTCCAACGCCACCTGACAGCTCTTTTTTTTTGTAATGATATTGCTTTTCCTATTGTCAACACATATCTCAAATATGAGACGAATCGAACCTTAAATACGGGGTTTAATAATAACTCGACTCCAGCGCCACCTAGCGGTTGTTTTAATAGTTATTCTGCTATTCGGAAGGTAGACAAATTCAAAAGACAAATATCATTTTTTTCTGCTTTTTTCAATCTTGCTATGAATATGTTGATGTGTGAATTCATAACTGCTTTGAGTGAATGGAAAATTAAAAAATTATAAACCTCAATCTTAAGCGAAGAATAAGTAATGAAAACTGGATAGAAAAAATTGTTGATTTAAAATTGAAAATGATTTCACACTCACACAGCTCTGACACATACCTATGTTCTCTGAGTTATTCACACCAAGTCCAGATATGTCTTTCTGAATTCCGTCGTCCTATTGTATTTGCGGACGGCCTTGCTTTTGGTTATCCATTCATGGGTAGGGGAATCGAAGGATATTTTTATTAGAACATTATTATACATTCGTACGTCTAAGTAAGCGCAATCTTTGCAGTTTTAAATTATGTCAATAAATAGCTTGTACAGTTCGCTGGACCATCGTCTTCTGCCAAGCTGCACTTAAGGCATTGTCCAGACCCCTAACTACTTCCAAACTAGTTGGGCAATGCAGGTCTCGACGAAATTTTGTTGGCTAACATAACGAGCTTGCTTTACTCTGGGTTCCGGGTTACTCGGGAGTACATCTGACCACTTGGCTAGAACTGGCTCAGAGCAGGCATTCCTCGGTCCGCAAACAGTTATAGCACTTCCACTTTTGGCCATCGAAGCTACCATCAGAAACTGAGTGAATATTTTTTTTTGCTCAGCAATGACTGGGAGGCATCTAGGGTCTGCAAGTAGGCAAAACTCATGTTGCTTTAATTTCAGAAGGTCTGTCTAGGTTTTTTGCTCTCACTGAGCAGATGGAACTGCAGACAACTTTTTGAACAGCTGAATGGTCACTTCACGCGGCACAAACTCTTGACTGTGTGGGAACTCCATTTGACCATCCTGCCTTGAAGAGGATCAGACGGTGGAAAACTTTTTGTGCTTCTGGCCAGCCTTTTCAAGAATTATACTAGGTTTACATATAAGTAGACTATCCTCATTTTCGAGCTTAACTCCCTAACCTGTAATTAGAGAGATTAGCCATACAAAATTCGTCTTTTGTTAATCTGTAATTATAAAATAATCTCAGATTTAACCGATAACTTTTCGGTGTCCAATTTAGTTTTATCGATTATTTTTGCCAAGAAGAGGAGAAATGCCAAATGTAAAAGTAAACAAAAATGGATGCTTGAAGGGAAAAAAATTTGTAGAGGTATTTTTATAAAATATTAAGTTAAAATATAGTTGAATTGCTTAATACAGCAGAAAAAAGTAGGGGCGGTAATCATTAAAAGTAAAATAATTTAAATCAATATTTAATCATTATATTATGAGTTTTATTTTTGTGGCTCTAAAATAATAATTACTATTGATTTTTATTTTTTTTCGATCAAAAATAATGATTATTTTATGATTTTTATTTTTTCGCTCAGAGATAATAATTATTCATTATTAGTTTTATTTTTCCACTTAAAAATAATGATTATTTATAAAATTGAAATGGCTATACAGACGCAACTTACTGAAATTTTTACCTGAAAGTTTTTAGACTTATTCCTTTAATTAGGGTGTCGCTACCTCTGATTTTTTGGAATGATCATTATTCTTAAGTGAAAAAAATAAAACTCAATAATAATTATTATCTTTGAGCGAAAAAATCAAAATCATAAAATAATCATTATTTTTGGTCGAAAAAAAAATCAAGTAATAATAATTAACTTTGACTGAAAAATTAATATTCAAATACTAATTATTATTTTTAATCTTTATTGGTTAAACTCGAAAAATAAAAATCATTGTAAATTACGATAACAAATACGTGGGTATAAATAAAATTGTTTTACGGCAATTAGAACTTTTTGATTTTTTTGGTTAAAATTTAAAAAATAATGATTATTTTCCGTCCCTGGAAAAAAGTGATCACGGTGGCACAGAGAAGAAACATAATTTTTCCTTGAGATGTGAGAATAACAAGCACAACAACTTTGACTAGAAAACGAGCTTTGATTGAGATAATATTTATATCTGAACATACTTTTAGGTTTATTCGTAAATCGCGAAGACTTAAAACAAATTAAATGGGAAATGAAAACAGTACGACGGACGACATGTAGTCTGAGTGTTGTTTTCTGCACGCCTTGTTTTGTGCTGCTTCCGAAAAAATCATATTCTTTTACCTCCGTCCACTCAAATAGTGCCGTAGGTCTACCTAGAAAATTGTGTTTAGCTTTTAAGATAGTCCCGTGAGTTTAACAGAACCCAAGTTTATACGAAGGCTTTGAAAAGTGAGTCCTTCTATGTGCTACTCAAAGCAACTTTCAAATCTACGAAAAGTTAAGTGTGCTGATGTGCTTAGGTAAGGTATTTTGTAGTATCTATCGTACTGTGTAAACCTAGTAAATGACCTGGCCATTGCGACATTCAAGGAAAGGAAATTGCAAGGCTGACAAACTCGAGCGGAAAGGAACCACATTACTTGATGGAGACATAAAAAACACGCTTAGCATTTCTTTACAAACATGTAGATTCTTACTGAAAGCCAGTTCAATGAAAGATGGCGGATGGAAACGATCTGTCATATTGACAAAGCCTTCTGGTTAGCCATAGTCGCTCAACGTACTAAGTCTCTACTTAACTTAAGGAGGCAGGAGATTTGCATAGGAACTGGGGTTATCCCCGGACATTACCCAATTTGACTACACGCAGTAAGACTGAGCGCACTGTCCAACAACTAAACATCTTCTCTGCCAGCAAAAGCTCTGGGCAGTTATTTCTTCAATGATCTCGATGACCTCAGAGCATTTCGCGCCAGAAGCCTTTTTGCTAAGAACCAAGTGGTTTATAGGTGAACGGGGATAAATGTAAACCCCATGCGGTATCACAAATGACTCTGAGTTCAAGTGTTCCCACTCTGTTCCCTCATCTACGTCTCAGCAAGGATACTCCGGTCTTGAAATTAAACAATGAGAGCGTTCTTTCCATTCCGTATCGCGACTGTTGCCAAATTTCTATCCTAGTCTCTGCAGAAACCAGTTTTAACTCTGACAACATCCCAAGCTCTTGGAATTCCTGTATTTCTGCCTCGATTTTCTACCTCTCTCTTCCTCTATCGATATTTCTATATTTTGGCTCTCGTCGAAATTGACTTCAGTGTGGCCTTTTATGTTGCTCACTGCTCTGCAACCGTGGCGAAATTACTTGCATTTCTGTTCGCGGTTGCTGATTTTCGGCATCAAACTTTCGTCGTGCTGCCTCAAGCCAGTTTTTTTTCGCTTGCATAGAGGCAAGTTAATTTTGATGCGTCGAATGCAACAAAAATAACGAAAATAAAAATTAGCGATTACTCTTGACTGAAAAAGCAAAAGCCATAAAATAGCGGTCAAATTTGATAGGGAAAATATAAATCCAATTTAAGCGTTTAAACTCATGCAGGTTCTGCAATTCTAAGTGAAACTCAACCCCATTCAACTTTAATTCAAAGTGACTCTGGTTAAATTCACTCGGAAGTGTCTGCAAAACCTGCCCGATTATGATTTTTATTATAAAGATCATAAATGTTTGAGCCCTTCTTATTTTAGCAGCTTAGAAATAACCGTATATATGTATGTATAAGTTCATACATATAAATATACATATATTCATATACTGAGAGAAAAAACTTTAGAATTAAAAAAACCGCGCTAAATTAAAAAAAATACGCATACGAAAGAACACCAACCCAACTCGTAATAAATTTTAGTATACAAATTTTAGTATTTAGTATTGGAATATTCAATTCAAATGTTGAGTTTAAATCAACACCACAGCACGCGTGCTTGGTATGAAAGTAGTATTTTTAAATACGAACATTTTGAAACGACAATAAAATAAAAAATTTTAATTTTTAATTTTTACTATGCACTATTTCCCTCAGTGAATTCATAAACTTTTTCTGAATATTAAAACGCGTTTTTTTTCAGTGTATTTAAGCACATTCATCGCACAAAAAACATATGCAAACATTTGCATTTTATCTGTAGTTTACTTGTTACTAGTGAAAGTACTCTTCCGCCACTTTCTTTCTACCTGACCTTCTCCACAAACTCGACTTTTTCCCTTTTTATATACGATTCATTCCGAATTAAAAATTCACTATTTCTTTCTTTTTTTTAACTTTATTTTCAGCTTTGATGTGCGCGATAAAGTGAATAACGACCAACCGCGCCATTGGTCAGCGCCGGAGGTGTTCGGTTCTCGTGCCAAATTTCACATCGACTCGCAGCCGGCAACGCTGGAAATTAAGGTACGTTGGTTAGCTGGATAGTAGGCCGAGGGCTGGGGGGGGCTTGTCACTTTTTAAATAAATGAGTGATAATAAATTTTTAACGAAGCCAAATGCTGTGTGTGCGAAAACACCTTGCCGACATAAATACTAACGAAATTGTTGACACAGAGTGTGAATTTGTGTAGCGATCAGCCGACTCAGTTGGGCAGCAGACGAGTCATTGGGGTCCTGTGGCGATGGTTTTTTATTTACGGAGGGATGAATCTTCCGGCAGCGCTCTCTACTAAGTATGTACATAAGTATATAAACGAATTGGTTTGAATGGGGTAGTGAAAGTGAAATATGTTCGGTCTTTGTGTTGTTTACGCGGTTAATTTTGAAAATCGAAACCACCAAGTTTGAATTAAGCAGTGAGATTATTCTCCGTACATGGTCGCGTGTATGTATCTGCGTGAATATCACTGCAGGGTCGGGTGATTAAAACACGTAACTAAGCTAGAATGCTTAAAATGTGTATGCGGCTGGGTTAAAAGTAATTTCAATGGGCGCAGCAGCTGCGGGGATGAAAAATGCGCGACATGCAGAAATAATTGCCTGTAATCTTGATTATTTATTAAACGCTCAAATATGGCAATGAACGGATATAGAGGCGCTTAAAAATCTTTGCTCCGTGTGCACTGAAATCCAAAGTGGTGTGCAATTAAAGGCAGATGAGTCAAAGACCAAAAACATTTACACGTAGACACGAGAGGCTGTAATTGTTAGGGCTTGTGAAGTGAATTTAGCCATTATAGTTGTTGAAATATATAAAGATTTATTTAATTGGGAAGTGATCACATTATCTATATATATAATAAAATTGTAACAGGACGATGTCTGTAAATTATAGATATCAAAGAAAAATTTGTGTGAGACTAGAGGACCAGAAACCAAATCAACCATTTTTAGAATTTTCGTCTGTCGGTCTATATGTATGCACGCGCATCACTCGAAAACGAATGCGTGGATTTGAATCCAGCTTTCACCGATGTATTGCCAGAAGTCGTGGTAAGCAGCGCGCTTCCTCTCCGCTGCGTCTGGGTTCAAGCCCTGGTCAAAGCAACATCGAAAAAAAGTATAGAAAAAAGGTTTTTTCTTGACAGCGGTCGTCCCTCGGCAAGCCAAGGCAAACCTCCGAGTCTATATGTGCCATGAAAAACAGCTTCTCATAAAAATACAAACGCCGTTCGGAGTCGGCGTAAAACTGTAGGTCCCTCCGCTTTGTGTGACAACATCAAGGCGCACGCCACAAATCGGAGGAGAAGCTGGGCCAAACACTAACGTATATGTAAGCGCCAATCTATTATTATTGTTATTATTGCCAGAGGTCTAACTTAAAATATAGAAAGAAAAAAATAGGGGGTTGCCACCTGTTTGAAAATTGCAGTTAAGTAAATTGATAAGAAAAAGTGAATATTTTAATATATGCTACCGCGCAAACAAGCATTTTAATAAAAAACCAACTTAATCATCGTACCATTTATGACTTATGGCTTTCATATGAGGATTACGAGAAGTTGATACAGTTACCCACATGGCAACATTTTGGTCATCTTATAAATTTAACTGAATTAAACTATTCAAATAAGTGGCAACCTGCTTCAAAAATATTTCAAAAAGTAAGCTTCCTAATCCTCTTTAGTCTAATGTCCGTATTGTAATATTTCATTTATTTTACAAATTTAAATGAATACAATTTTCAAGCAGTTGGCAAATTCCCTAAAAATATTTTCGGCAATAAAATTTCCTAGCCTCTTTAGTTTGATGCCAATATTGCAAAATTTAATTGACGCTATCAATTAAATTAAATTAAAGTTTTCAAATAGGTGGCAATCTTCCACAAAAATATTTTTAGCTGTATGTCTTTGTAAATCTCGTTTTTTTTGAGAGCCATATAGTATTCACTTTACTGTATCAATTAACCTAAACTGAAATTTTAAACACACGTGGCAACTCTCTAACTTTTTTCTTCGGCATTGTAAGCTAGATCTCTAGCGATACATCGGTGAAAACTGCATTCAATTGCATGTTTTCGGGTGATGCGCGTACAAATATACAGACCGACAGAGAGTCAAAAATTCTAAAATTGTTTATTTGGGTTCTGTAGCTCTAATAAAAACCCACCATACTAATTTTTCTTTAATATCTATAAGGTACAGACGTCGCGACGGCCTGTTACAATTTTATTATAAGCCTAGATATAGATTTAATTTACTATACAATACAATTTTTCAAACAGGTGGAAACGCTCCCTATAAATATTTTCGGCAGTAAAACTGCCTTAACCTCTTAAGGGTATCAACTTATTGCAATATTCAATTTATCCTATAAATTAAATTAAATAAAAAATTTTAAACAATTAATTTTTCTTAAGCCTCTTTATTTTGACGCCCATATTGCAATATTCCTTTTTTCTTATCAATTTACTTAAACTGCAATTTTCAAACAGGTGGCAACCCCCATTTTTTTCTATATTTTAAGTTAGATCTCTGGTAATACATCGGTGAAAACTGGATTCAAATCCATGCATTCGTTTTTGAGTTATGCGCGTGCCAACATACAGACAGACAGACAGACAGACAGAAAGCCAAAAATTCTAAAAATGGTTGATTTTGCTTCTTGTGCTCTAATAGAGACTCCCCACACTACTTTTTCTTTAATATCTATAATGTACAGACATCGACCTGTTACAATTTTATTATATGTATAGATGTATTAAATATAAACTTTTTAGATGATTTGTCATTTGCCATTGTTAACATAAATTACTTAAATACCTTAATTTCTTCAAAAAAGTGCTCTATCAGGGAAATGCCTGTATTCATACTTCAACGACTTTATTTAAGTATTTTTTTCGATTTAAGTGACTGTCTAAATATTTCCCTCCACACAAAAACCACTAACAAAAGGTGTTTTTTTCCTTTAATTTCTTCCATTGCTGAGTGCCAATGTGGTATACCGCTGCGGTTAGAATTTGGCTTCGAGATTTTAAGTAGACACGCTTCCTTCAGAGACCTGCGCTAATTCGTTTAGTATGTACATATGCACATGCATATGTATATTTATTCGTATATACATATGTATATCAAAATAAACAAATAGAAACAAATATAAATTTTGGAAATAAACTTGTTAAATTGTTTAACGCACGCGAAATCCATATTAGTGGCACTCAGGCGGTATTGAAAGACGGGGAAGTGAATATGCTGCGGAGTATGTATGTACATTGGGGTGGTCCTTAAAGGTAGGAAGCAAATTTTTACATCAGATTTCCTAAGCCTCAACCCCAACGTCGATGCTACTACAGTCGAAGATTTCACATATAAATTTTGGTCCCGATTGGAGACGGTTATGGCGCGTCGCACAGGGGGCAAAGTTCAGATTCCTCTATGGAGACCCAAAAAATTAAATTTTTTTTAGTATAATATCCAAAATCGTCACTACTATAGTCGAATATATCGCATACAAATTTTGGCCCCGATTGGAGTCGGTTAAGGCGCGGGGCACAGGGGTCAAAATCCAGATTACCCTATGAAAACGTCTTAACTGACTCCAGTCGGGACCACAATTTTTATGTGATATCTTCGACTTTAGTAGTATAGATTTTGGTTATTAAATGAAACGATTTCTTTAATTTTTTGAGTCTCTATGGAGCATCTGGCCTTGGACCCCATTGCGACACGCCTTACCCGACTCCAATCGGGACCAAAGTTTATATGTGGCCAAAATTTGTATGTGATATCTGTGACCGTGGTATTACCGATAGAATGGTTGAGACTGAAAAAAAAAATCGCTCATTTGATTTTTTTTTTCAGGACCACCCTAATATACATACAATTTAGTAAGTATGTACAATATATATGTACATCGTGTAAGAATTTGGCGCAATGCCGCTGCGGATACGATAAAACCCATACTTTGCTACATGCCAGTGTTTATGCGCCGTTAATGCCTTAAAAGGCACAGTCAACTCCGCCTAATAGTATTTCTTAGATTTAATGACGACATTATTTTATGTCCGCATATGTGTAGGGAGTAAATATAAAGGTGTTAACAGGTTGCTCCCATTTTCCATGCATAACTAACGGGTGATTTTTTTGAGGTTAGGATTTTCATGCATTAGTATTTGACAGATCACGTGGGATTTCAGACATGGTGTCAAAGAGAAAGATGCTCAGTATGCTTTGACATTTCATCATGAATAGACTTACTAACGAGCAACGCTTGCAAATCATTGAATTTTATTACCAAAATCAGTGTTCGGTTCGAAATGTGTTTCGCAAACCCAATTGCTGCGAACGGCGACGAATCGACATTTCACGGTCTTCAGCAACACTCTCAGAAACAGACGCAATATTCTCTTCTGTACGCACTGTACGCATTCGTGTGGTTGGTTTAATGTCCAATAAAGTAAACTGAGTGCGAAACTTGGTCACAATCGCATTAATTGTTTGCTCACTTGGTCGATTATGTAGACCATAAATCGGACGTAAAGCGAACCGAACACTGATTTTGGTAATAAAATTCAATGATTTGCAAGCGTTGCTCGTTAGTAAGTCTATTCATGATGAAATGTCAAAGCATACTGAGCATCTTTCTCTTTGACACCATGTCTGAAATCCCACGTGATCTGTCAAATACTAATGCATGAAAATCCTAACCTCAAAAAAATCACCCGTTATATACAATCACGCCTACAATTAAAGTTCAAACCGAAATTATCAAATCTCTCACCGTAGAAACTTTGAGAAAATGTCGAAGCTTTTATCGCCAACAACAGCCTAGCGAGTCCTTAACTTTTCAATACCTGGGTCTAGCGAAACGCATTGGCTGATTGTCCACCCGATAGACACGTATGCCTCCGTCGTTCGGCGACAGAAAAATGAAACAAATATATACACAACGTTTAAAGAAATCTATGAAGAATTAAATCAATTTCCTTATGAAATTCATCCACAGAAAAATAAAAAAGAGACCGCTCTGCTGTTTGGTGAAACTAAAATGTACGTTCCTTTGTTTGGGGCAGTTGACGAAGTTTTTATATGAGATCATCCAAATATTTCGAAGTATTTAAATTGCTTAATGTACGCGGACAACGCTATTTAAGACAGGGATCAATTACAAGCGGGCCCAAATAATGTGTTCAAGTGGTGTGAAGTTAATCCTATGCCACTCAACTTGAAAAAGTGTAAATTTACACGCATCTCTGGAAGACGCTTTGAATAATATAATTATAACTAAAAAAAAATATATATATATTTTTAATTTTAAAACAAAGCCTAAAAATTAAAAAAAAATTAAAGACGAAAAAATAAAATAAGATCCTAAAAATGTTTTGGGGAAAAAATGTAATCTCTTTAAACCAATATAATCTAAAAACTAAAAGAAAATGATCTTATTAAAAGAAAAAATAAATTAAAAATGAATTTCTAAAAAGTAAACGCAATTAAAAAATAATCCTTCTTTTCTAAACAATAAAATCTAAAACTTTAAAGGAAATTGAACTAAAAAAAAAGAAAATAATAATTTATCAAAAAAATAACTTGCAATTTACTTCTTCTATGATCTTGCAACTTCAACATTGGTCCGTGAACCAGTTTTCATTTATAGGAGGGCCAAGAAAATCATCGACATACCATCCAAAGCACTGAATGAATAATGCATCCCTCTATCTTTCTTTGCCAGAGTAAGTTCGATTTTTCGTCAATCAACGCTTTATCGAAGGTCCTTTGTATCATGACCAAATCTATTTTTCTAGAGTCCTATTTAGTATTTAAGCTGACATTATGATCTAATTCCATTTAACTACAGTGGTTGCATGTCGCCTTAATACCCACGCTAATTGCTTACACTTTCAGAGGCAATGACGATCGTCAATGGGCGCCGGGATATAAATAGCCTCACTTTAAGTTGGCTGACCTCCCACCTGACGCAGAAACAGGGTTGTTTTCGATATCTCTATTGTCGAACTTACGTCAGGTAGAGGTATCTTCTTAGCATACTTGTGGCAATATTATCACAATAAATCCTTGCACCAGGTCTACCATTAATTTTAGCCAAAGCTGCCGTATGGCCTAAGGTCGGTCTTGATAGAATCACTCTCTTCCATTGTTTCTTTGGAGTAATAGATGTAAGACTAGTGACCGCCAAACTATGAAAGACCCTCAACTGTATTTGGTTTTATTCAAAGATGCCGTTTGGCTGATGTAAGACTAGCCATCGCCAAACTATGATTCATGGCGGGCCCAGCAGTACATTCGCTAGTGCAGCAATTCTCCACAAGGTGGCATATAAGCAAGAAGTAGTAGGCATATTATCAGTTTTTATTCTTGGGCCTAGTACTGGATGCACTGAAAGGACAAGTGCATCCAGCGCATGGAGGTCTGTGTTTCGCAGCAAGCATCAGACACCTTTTCTTCTTCTTATTGGCTAATGTAAGTGACGCTCCCTGGCTTGGGGGGTTGCTGAAAGACAACCGTTTGAACACGTATGCTTCTCGCTTTGAAAAAGAGTGGTTTGGATACGTTCCTGGTTATTGACATATGAAGTATTACAGATAGTTGGGGATTCTCGAATCAATGCCCGTGCCATAATCGTGACGTTCTGACATTTGATAAATTTTTATTTTTTTCAAAACTATTAGGGTTTTTGGGAACTTCAAAAGGTATTTTTTCCTTCACCCTACTACTTAGTGAAATACTTTACCAAAGTTCTAATCCATTTCTGTTAAAGGAAATTTCATAAAGCGGAGCCGACTGTAGTCAATTTTGCAAATACTCTTCATTGCCTACTTTACGACGCACCAGTCCGCTTTATTTCTTTAGCGTGTTACGCGCTGTCGCTTCTGTGAGCTTCCGATGGAGAATTTTGTGCCGCTTGGCTTGCATGTTTTCCAATCACTTGTACAACATGCCACGCAATCTTTGGCACTCGCCAGCAACGGAGCGTTAAGCAACCGAAGAAGAATTTTTGGTTTGGCTGGCTTCCGACGTTGGCCAACGAGCCGGACTTAAGTGACTTGTGGCAGCTGGGTGGCGAGATTTATTGGGCGTAGCTTAGCTGTGGAGTGGAGTTGAGAAAAGAATTCGCTGAACGAATCGATAAGTAACAAAAGGTTAACATCGGAACTCCTCCAGCGAGAAACAAACAAAACAAACAAACAAAACACCAAAAATGTGAAACAAATTAAAGAACTAACTTCATCGTGTCTGAGGCGCGTGCTTGTGGCGCACATTTTTGGCATGATTACTTCTGGGTGGCAGTCGATTTCTTTTGGGCATTCCTTGCTGTAAAACTTCAGTAAATAGATACAAAAAAATTAATTGCCCCATACCATTCGAAGGCCAGTCCGTTGCGCCCTTGTGCCCTCTGCGGCCTGGATATGCTGTTTTGCTTTGAATTCCCATCGTCTATTTGTGCTCATACATTTATCTTTAAATGATTGTTGTAAATATGTTGTTGCTTTTCGTTGTACTTATATACATTCGCATGCAATCCAGACATCTCTTATGATCCTAGCAGATAATAATAACAATTGCGACGGCCATTAGTTAACTTAATTGCGGCATGCGTTGCACGTGCTCACCCACCTTAGCCCTCACGCCATCAATAGTTGGCAAAACAAGCCTAATGTATTTCACTTTGCACTCTTCGTTCTCCTCCAATCACCACGAATTTGTAGTATTTAATTGCTTTACCACAATAAAAGATTAATTACGTGCATAAATAATATTGAGTGTATTTAAGTGAATGAATTAAACTAGTTGGAGCTGTAATCTATTACTTACCAACTTACGTGCTTACTTATCAGAATTTATTTACCTTCATGTCAGGCATTTGAGTAACTTTATCTTGTGTTTGCTTGACTAGTTTCCTAAATTATAAATGATATTTTTAGCCTCCGCACGTGGTTGTCAAACGTTGAGTAATAAACTGGTTAATCCAAACTCGGTGATGAGTTCAAATGTATTTTTGAACTTGAGGCCGTTAAGGGATTATTTGAGGTTACATATATTAAATTACTTACTTTCATTAGTTTATGAATGTATATAAACATTGATATATACGTATTTAAGAATTTGTATTGAGAATTATTGAATCAGTCTAGAATCTACAGAAAATTTTCGAACATTTCCATATCAAACGAAATTCCACCGCACTTGCTCATGAACCGAACGGCAGTAAACTTGGAACTGGAGGCTGGTATGACTCGTATATTCATTTACATATACGTCCACTGCAACAAGGGCAATCTTTCCTCCGCTTCAAACAGTTGTGAACACCAATCAGACAGAGCAAATGCAAATTGTTTTTGCATTAATACGCAAGAAAAATCTATTTCAACTTTACGTATGTAGGTAGATTATAACGCACCAGGTTAAAAACTCGCCTTGTACCTTTGAACCAAAAGTATTTTTGCAAGAAAATTTTGAAAAAAATGTTTGTTTTGGCAGAACGCAGGGATCATTTTTTGCCGGGTCAAGTTAAGCAATAAAGGTTGGAATAATTCGTTTAACACTGAAATTTGGTACGAATGTTATAATTAAATTCGAAAGGTCTACGTCGATCCCACACTCGCAAAAATATAATCAAATTCTGGGGTATCATATATGGGTTTTTTGAACTTTTCAGGCAAATATGTTAAACAAAAGTGTAGGTTCCCAAACTTTTTCTCTCGTAGACCACTTTTAAAATTTTACTGGTTATGAATCACGTTACTTTGAAAAGATATTCGTTCGAACGATTCTGACAAAACACTGATTCATGTACTTGTGTTGCTGTTACGTTTCCTGTTACTCTTACGTGAAGCGAAATTGGAACCGAGTTGACAATCTTAACACAATATCGTCCAGACGATTGTAGTCATACGTGATTCATGCCCTGCTTTCGGTGGACCTTCTTATGCTACATCGAAAACTCGTGAGAAAATGTGAAGTTCAGATCTAACGATGGAAATTTTAATTGGAAATGAGTTCCAACCCTCAATTCGGAGTGGCTAAAATAAAGAAAAACAGTATATGTGTTTGCGTTCTCTTTATTATTTTTAGGGCCGTTTTCTGAAGTAACCTTTAACTTTACAGCTCACTTTATATTTAAAGGTTGGATAAAGAATAAAGCTATGTCTAAAGTTAAACATTTACATTATCGGTTGTTGACGTATGTATGTTTTTTTTTGCTTTACTTTAGACCAGAGGTGGGCAGCTTGGGCAGAGCATTTTTGTAGTGCGCGTGCAATTGATGTCACTGTGTGCGTGCGAACAAGTCGTGCGGTTGAATGAAGCTTTCGCTGTCTTCCCAAGCAGAGCGTTTTGTATACGGGAATACGCCGCGCAGTCGCCCGCCGGGCACACGCTGCCAATAATACATTTTAGTGCAACCTTTAAATATAAAGTGAGCTTTAAAGTAAGCTGGATGAACAAAAGAGACGAAACGCTCTTTTCTTAGGAGTAGCATGTGAGCGTGAGGCTAATATTAAGGCGAATAAACTGAGTTCTATTGAAAATTCATTTAGCTGAAGAGCGCCTTTTCATTTTTAACTCACAAAAAAAGGAAAGATTGAAATTGTATTCTCCTGTCTTAAAAACAAATTAATGGAGGTTTTAAGAAAAATGAAAATTAGAGCTAAATAAACAGGCTATCTGATCTATGGGCCGGTCTAACTGAAAACACGTTTTTCAAATCCGTGGACAAAAAAAAACAAAAACGTTTCCAAAATTGCATTTTCATCCTATCCGTTAGGATGATGTCATTTAAAATTTTTTTGCCTCCCTTAATTTTTTTGAGTACTGTATTTTCTGCAGACCACAGGCATATACAGTGACTCAAATAAGTGACCTAGAAAAAAATTAAAATGCTGCCCAAGCACATTCTACAAATTTTCATTAAAATCTTTAAAACATTTTTGGGTATGCAATTTTATGGCCCATACAATGAAGTGCAAGTTTCAACGAGCTCAAATATCTCGTTGATTTTTAATATTTATTTATTTATTGTTTTTTTTTTTGGTGATGGCTTTTGCGGATTTTGCGTACTCGTCATGACCAGCAACTTACTTCTCCGTTTGCCTCCTTCTGTTCAGCTGACTATGCACTTCCGATGCCCAGGCCGCGGCGGGGGTATTTCCAGCTTGCTGGTTACCCAACGTAGAGGTATATGGATTTGGTTTTACCATGACGAAAAGATGGGGGCCAGGTTTACACTTTACCCTTACTGCCAGATGCGCGCCTTTCAGAGGGTATTCTTCCTGTTATCCTCCGACCTCCCGAGAAGCACCGCATACCTTCTAGCAAATCTGGGTCATCGTTCAAAAAGCAGCCCGAATCAAGGGAATAGGGTGCAATTGGTGAGTGCATGTACTTACACAGTTGCACCACCATCCGTGTGAAGGTATGATTAGCGATTCGACTAAGCCCTCTCACCGCGTCAAGGCGCATGTTCATGTTGTTCAGATTGTCATAAAAACGCGTTTTGGATTTTTAAACTATAATTTAGTAGGTATTATAATAGAGCGAAGCCACTGTCATTATAGCTTATTTTTATAATTCTGTACTAGAACAAAAACAAATAAAATACTCGCTTTTTATTTGCAGGACATCAAACGTCATGACCAAGGTGTCTATCGTTGTCGCATAGACTTCCGTACAAGTCAAACGCAAAGCTTCCGTTTCAACCTCACAGTCATAAGTAAGTACCAACAATTAGCAATAAAAATTGTCTAAAAGCAGGACATCTGTTGCAACTTAATTGCGCTAAAAATGTCTATTCTTTTTCATGCTTTTAATAAAAACAAGTTGCTTTAATTAGTAGTACAAAAATGCAATATTTTGGAGTTGCAAAAAGTAAATTTTTCCATTCCTGCTACCTTTTGCAGTACTTCCCGAACAACCAATCATACTGGATCGTTGGGGACGACAGCTGAATGGCTCGCTGCTTGGGCCAAAGCAGGAAGGAGATGACATTGTTATCACGTGTCGTGTGGTGGGAGGTAAGCCAAACAACTGTCAGTTTTTTATTTTTTGTTATTTGTTTGAATTTTTTTGATTTCCTATAGAAATGAAAGACTACCAAATTTTGTTAGAAGTTTTACGGAAGTTTTATTGATTACTTTTTTTTTTAACCTAGAGCATTTTGATTTAAAAAATTCAATTTCCTGTCAATTTCTTAGCAGGCAAATGAATTGAGTTTGGTTTGGAAAAAATCCACTACAACGTGAGATTTCCTTTTCCCCATAAACTAATTTATTTGCATACACATCTTGATAAACTTATTGGCTTACTTACTTACTTAAGTATTTACTTATGCGCATACTTATGTATGTTTGTTTATTTTTGTTCTTTTCGTTTACACGCCTGATGCCATTTCAACTGCTGCAACCACAACGTAACAACGATTTAAAAAAAAATACAACAACTACTAAAACAACAACTCTGCTGCCTCAACTGCGGCTACAACAATATCCTTGTTTGTCTACTCATCCACTCATCCGCTCGTCGACTTTAGGCCGCCCACAACCTCAAGTACGCTGGCTCGTAAATGGACTACTTGTCGACAATCAATACGAACACAATTCCGGCGATGTTATCGAGAATAGGCTACTTTGGCCATCGGTTCAACGTACTGATTTAAATTCCGTTTTTACTTGTCAAGCATTGAATACACAATTAGATAAGCCTAAGGAGAAAAGCTTTTTACTGGATATGCATTGTAAGTCGGTTTATTCGTCTATTTGTTTGTTTACATTTTTCGTTTTCCTTTCGTTTGGTGTAAGGCTTTCTAGAGAGTGTGAGAGAAATAAACTAAAATGGCTCGTGACTAAACTAAAACTGGCTGCGGAGGTCGGTTGACGTAGCGTATGCGATTCCAATAGACGAGCGAATATATCTGAGTGCATAAGAAAAAAAAAGGAAATGCAAAACGAGTATGAGGATTACGAGGATAGCGAACAGGGGGCTGAATGAGGTCGGCTAGCTCGTGACAAATGTGTGCCAACCAAAGCCTGTACAAATGAAAATAAACAAAATTCCACACACTCACACTGTCATACTCACTTGCACACTAGCACACCTGCATACAAACAGCCCTGCAACAATTCAGACTCACACTAGTTTAGCCCTCAGATAGTCCTAATTGTTACCAGGACTAGTCCCTCCTAATTCCCTGCCAATGGTTTCAACTGCCATTTTTAGCAATGGCGTGTCATTGGAAAAGGACCGTAAGATAGTCCTGGACTAGTCCAATTTTGGAGATTTTTTTCGTTGGAGTAAGATTACGTTCTGCACTTCACAGAAGCTTTTTCATATTTCGGAAAAAAAAATTATCATTTATATCCATGTTGCCTCTGACGGCATTTGAACCCGGACCCTCCTGAAAGCTAACAAATAGTGGCAAGCATCTCTGCGCGCTGAGCTACAGCCACGCATGTAAATGTGTGTTCAAATGTTCACTTTGCATCAAGGCCAGACCAAGCGATTGCGACATTTACAGGGTGGTGTTCTTTAAATTCTTTTTATTGAATTGCAAGACAACACCCCCCTGTCACTGCCAAACTGTACTTTTCGTCTATCTCTAGACCGATTCCTTGGGGACTGGTCGAAGGCTGACATTTTCGATGCAAACAGATGCCCAATTCTGGCCAGTCAAATTTTAACCAGTGAAATACTAGAGCTTTACGGAAAATTTGCCGCCATATTGCTGCAGGGAGACCAGGACTACAGCGAGTCGCACACAGACACGTCCTACAACACCTAAAACTGTGCTAACGTATTTTGATGTTCTAATTAGGCAAAGGTAGATAGATCCTCACATGCTTGTTTGCGTTGCGCAGCGCTGGGATGTGGGTGTGTGAATTGTGGCTGAAAGTTGCGACATTCAAAAGGTTTTAAGGCCCCGTCAGTACGCGCTGCTTTCATTCTCATAAGCTCCTCTCCGTTGCGCG
The DNA here is from genome assembly GCF_001687245.7 of Rhagoletis zephyria. Lineage (NCBI taxonomy): Eukaryota > Metazoa > Arthropoda > Insecta > Diptera > Tephritidae > Rhagoletis > Rhagoletis zephyria. Next base: position 298,007 of record NW_016157218.1, on the reverse strand, counting down.
TTCGTTAGCTATTCGCTCGTCTGCTTGTTTATTTAGCATTTGTTTTTGTTACTTTTAGTATTGTTTGAGTTTTGTTTTTATTTTTTTGCTGTTAGTGCTGCGCTACGCTGCATAGTTCCGCTATTCGTCTAATTTTTTTGCGCTATTTTCTACTTACTTATTTATATGCAAACGTGCTGTTGTTGTTGTTGTCGTTGCAATGATGTCTTTGTTTGTTGAATTTTTTCTTCGTATTTGTATTTGTTTTCTAGTGAAACCGCTGACGGTGAAAATAATTGAGCCGCCCAACTCGATGGTGGCGGATCGTCGCTACGAAGTCATATGCGAATCAACCGGTTCACGTCCGAACGCCATCATCACCTGGTACAAGGGAAAGCGGCAGTTGCGGCGCACAAAGGTGGGTATATGCGTATACTGTTAGCGAACTACATACAACGTACATAGCACAATTGCTCCCTCCCAACAAAGTGTGCGCAAAAAACTAAGCTTTTAAGTCTAATGAGGTTATACTAATACTACGACCAGCGAAGTTGTGGATAATGTCATAAATAAATAAGGAAGAGCTGTCGCTGTTAGGATTATCGACGTAGCTAAGAGCTGGGAGGGATAACATGTGTATAACGGATTAGGACACAACTATCTATAAATAAAAAGTTTCTACTTAATTCGTATGCAAGCACACCTTACCGATGAAGCTCTAGGTGAGGTTAGGTTAAGCTGGTTGCTTCAAGCAGGGGCATACTTGGATCATAGACGTCAGTCCTTTGTGATAACACTTTGTATAGAACGGTAACGCGATGTTTGCAGAGGAAAAATTGCAGTAGGCAAATATCATTCCAAGAGAATTTATCAGCGTTCTGTGGAAAGTGCATTCTTATTTGTAAATCTCGCAGTAACAAGAAAAATTCTTCGAAAAATATACATTTTCCCATTTTTCCCGCTATTAAAAACGACCTAACGTTTCTACATAAATACATATATATAAGGTAAATGTTTTTGATGTAACAGAAAGGAACATCGCGATCTAGAATATTTTTTGTATCCCTATGATATTTTCTAACACTGACGGCCCAAGATGTTATTAGCCTCCGTTATGAAAGCTAAAAGTTTCTTGGTTGACTAATTTATAACCTTAAGGGCATCGACTGTGGAAGAATTGAGGCACTGCATTCTTAGTTTGGCCAATGCCGGTCAATCACAGCAACCAATAGCCAATAAGCAACTTGATATCGGCTCTGTTCAAAATAAATATATATATCTTTTGCACCGAAAGAATAACCAAAAAGTCTGGCCTGTCTAAGGGCCCTACCTCTCTCTTGTACTTACTACTAAGCTTACGTAGTTCTTTAGCTAAATGAACTAAAGAACTAGTTAAACTCAATGAACTAGTTAAAAGTTCTGGCAACATTTTTGTTAGTTTCACTTTTATTTCAACATATTTTGATTAAAAGAAAAATACTGATAAAAATAAAATTTTTCATAAAAACAGGGTTGAAATCTTGAAATTCCTGCCCGTAGTTTGTTTGTAAGTCAAATATGAGTGGCATTGTGCTACTTGATAGCACGGCCGAGTAATCATAGCCAACTTATGTACAGTAGTCGAAAAAATTATATCCGCACCAAATTTTGACTAGTTTTAAAATATTATTTTTGTTGATATTTAATGTCGGTTAGTTTTTTATAGTTTGTTCTTTACCAACATCCGTATAAATATAAGTTTAAAGGCAGTGTCACACGATTGTTTGAACACCCAAAATCTTTTTCACTATCCCAATCACGAAAATTAATTTATTGAAATTTTTCAATAGAACATCGCTGTATTGTACCAATCTTTTGAATGCAAAAAAAAATTTCCCACTTTTTTTTACCAATAGCCCAATATAAAAATTTACAAATCTAAACAAATGTACCAATCGAGTGACACTGCCTTAAAAATTTATGCAATTAAAAAAAAATCTACAAATTTTCGTTAAGATTTCGAGTTTTTTAATTAAATTCTGAGTATGCAGTTTTGTGGCCCATTGAATTCTAGTGGAATAAAGTACACGTTTCAAATGGCTGAAAATGTTGATTGATTTTTTAGAATTTTTAAAATTTCGAAATTTGTACGAAAGTTTGTTGATTTTTTTTTTAATATTGCACAAATGAGTAGTCCACTTGCATACAGCGTTATATGATTTTATAATAGTGATCCATAAATAAAAAAACGTCTACAAACAACAAGTAACATCCAAATTGTATACTTCTCTTTATTATCTGAAAATTTGGATAAACAAGAGCCTAATAACATTAAAAAACAATATGGCAATGTGGTAGGTTTTGCAAATTTTATATATAAAAGTTGAATATAGCGAGTTTTGAAACAGTAACTTTTACATAGCTATCTTTTTTTTTTTGCTTTTCGCGCTCATACTTCCATGAAGATTGGTCTGCTTCTTTTTTACGACGCCTTCCACTAGGCACCGAAACTACCACGTTTTCTTGCAGTTTTCTAAGTTCATCAGAAGATGGCGACTTTTGAAAGTGTATAAATAAGTATTATAGCGACTTTTGCAATAGTAGTTAACATTTGATGCTATTTTTTCAGAAAATAGAAAGATTTTGCAATGTATTATTAGTGGACATGAAACTACTTTAAATACTGGTACGTTACTCACCAAAAACAAAAAACCTAAAAAAATTTACATACCGCCTTTGCAAGTGGACTGCTCAAATTTGGAAACATGGATTTCCACGGGTTTTATTAAAGAACGAACTATATTTTTATTTAAAAATATAACAAAAGTTCAATAGCAACAAATATAATACGTTAAGACTTGGCAAAACGTGGTTTGGCTATAATTTTTTGACCACTGTATGTACTTACTACGTCTTAGTTTACCCATGATTATATTTTAAGGCTCGGCGAGGACCAAGTGTGTCCACAAAACGGTTCCAGCCCCATAAGTGCAGACGATGAGCGTCCCTTGCCAATTCGTTGTCGACCTCGTTGTCCGCGATCCCGCACTGTTTTGACACACAGCATAGTAATACCGAGTTGCTTACTGACAAGAGTTGAATAGGGTCAAAGCACTCCTTCACTAGCCTGGAGGTGATCGTCTTATTGGAACGGGCCCTTATGGCCACTTGGCTATCAGAAAACATAACTACTTGAAAACATAACAAGGTTCAGTCTGGCCCAAATTGAGTACCTCGGCCTGAAAGACCGTGGACCAAGTACCCATTACAATAGAAAATTTGTTGCCAGACATCCGGTCCTGCTCTGCTCTCCATCTTCGATGCTTCTGTGAACCGCGCTTGGAAATTTTGTTTAGACCAGATTCTGTCCTTTCCTTACCTTTCCCATCCATTGTATTTCTTGCATAGTGGTGTTACCAGTCTTGTTCTTGCCGAGGACACTAACCAGACGGGCCTGGGTATTCCGGTTGCTCACCCTAAAATCATAGTATTTTAGATTTCCGTTATGGTCTTAATCTTAAGAAAGAAGTCATTGTTCGATCGGAATTCACACAGTTGGACGAAAAACCCTATCTGATCCATACTACCGCAGTTTCCTGGATGATGATGATGTGGAATAACCTGAACACTTTCTACTTGGCTGGCCAGCTAGCTTCGCGCTTTATAATAAGCTTTGAGGAACTCTCGGGAAATGGCATTAGCTGATAGGCTTGCGGTGTTTCAAATCTCGTGGCATTATCTACGAAGGAAAACACGTATAACGTCAAGTGTATTCTCAACTGAAAACGATCAGCTATCCTGTGTTTAATCTTAATAAGTTTGTTGGAAGTTTCGGCTTTAACTCTCGTAAAAGCGCAAAGACGCGATGAGTTTTGTTATTTAGTGGAATCATTGAGGTTCGTTTTTGAAGTGGAATTTCTTAGGCAGCTTCGGAGAAAGGAAACGATTGCCTTGAGCATTTAAGGCCACTGGTTGGAGGGAATAAAAAGAGGAAGATATAGAGAAACAGAAGCAGAAAACGAGACATGGGCATTGTGAATATAAAGATAAAGATAACGATAGCGATAAAGACAGAAATGAAGATAAAGATAGAGATAAAAATATAGTTAAAAACAAACACTAATACAAATCCAAAAATACAAAGATTGAATATCCGCGTGATAGCGCTGAGTAAATTGATTGAATTTTACTCCCCCACCGTATAAGTAAATTAATTTTTTTAAATTTAAAAAATTAATTTTTTCGAACTAATCTTTCTGTGAGTCTACTGTATTGTTTGGAATTTTTCTTTGATATGTATAGCTCAGACAAAGGTTGATTTTAAATTAGTTTTGAGCACATGTGCTCGATTGCTGCTACGCCATGCATGGCCTCGATATGTACATACATACATAAAGTATGTGCATATGCGTGTGTGTGTGCCAACAATTTGAACATTGCGGCGCGGTCTTCTTTACCTTATTTAACAGTTTTGCTTTCATTGTGCCATTAATGGCATGCAATGTGTATTTTGCGTTGTTTATGCGGCCATGTTTTCAGTGAACTCCCGCCTTTGTACGCCAGCAGCGTTCTACACTCATACACCCCATGCCCCTCCATATGAGTGGCTGTGTGTGTCCTAATATGTACTCGTATTTATGTTTACTCGCTACCGTGTGTGGTGGCGGAAATAAAATGAGTGGGTTCGCGTAAATGTATTGCTTGTTACTTGTGTGATATTATTAGCGCACTTGCTATGTAATTTGCAATAAGCAATTTAAAAGCGGAAATGAAAATTTCACTACAAAATGTATTGTGCAGAAGCTGGTAAAGTGGTGAAACGTACAAACGGATATCTAGATATGTTGATACATGCATAGATACTTATGTTACAAGCAGTCTGCGTACAAATGTCCAGCGGCAAATGCGGCGGCATGTAGATATGTACATATATACCATGTAAAGATCTTTGTTGTGTGCAATAAATATGCTTCTGACGGCTCATGCAAATCCAGTGGGCGTTTTACTTACTTTCACCATTGTTGAACATAAATTTGCTGCCTAAGTGTTGAAACATATAAATCAAATGGCGTTAAATAACATGTCTAACCCAGTTGTTGGCAAAAAGTAAATGCAGCAAAACAAGTCAATTTTTCATCGATGCTTTCGACATGCATTTAAAATTTATTTTACTTCTTTTTCAGGATGATATCTCAAAGAATGTTACACGCTCGGAATTGAGTTTTGTGCCCACCACAGATGATGATGGCAAATCTATAACTTGTCGCGCTGAGAATCCCAATGTTAATGGACTCTACTTGGAGACAATGTGGAAGTTGAATGTCGTATGTAAGTAAAGTGTTAATAGAGTTACATATGTATGTATATAGTGACGGTTGCGTTGCTCTGAAAAAAGCAGTGGGTGAAATGGGTTTAAACGCTCGTATGTGACGTGTGATAACAAATGATCAAAATAGCATACATTCATAGTTAGGTTTCACATATGCAATAAAATGGAAATAAAAGAGGAAAGTTTCCTTCGGAAGTGGGTTCGAGAACAAATAGCAAAACCAGTGCTAGTTAGAATCACGACAAAATTCAAATTTTGACAGATCATATCTCCAAAGAAAAAAGAATTCATCGAACACGTGTTAACTTATTTCGTGTATAGAACCCATAGAAAAAATTGAAGCCAATCGAAAGTCTGACACCCAATTTGGTGTCCGATATGAAAAATAATGTCTCATATCATTTAGCTCGCCTCGCACAATGAGGCAAAAAAGGTTGCTGTGGACAAGTCAATTTTGAGCGCCCAAATACTAACCGATTTCAAGTTTCTTTTTATTAAATAAAATATAATTAGATTTCGCGTCGATCTATCCATGGTGATTAAAAAAACACTGGGTTTTTATTTATTTATGTTGAAAAATGAAAGAAAAAATTTTACGTTTGAGTGCTTCTACTTTTTTGGAAAATACTTGAAATTAATTTCAAATATCTGGAATTATTTAAAATATTGTTCATAAACATCTTTTCATAGGATACGTTTAATTAAAAAGCGTATTTCATTTGTTTTCTTTACTAATATAGATTTTGAAAACCGTTTTTTTTTTTTGTTCGAAAAACTCGTGAACAGCTGTATCGATATTTTTGAAATTTTCGGCATCGACTCCAAATATCCAAGGATGATAATAGAAGAAAAGCAATTTCGATATATCAAGGGGCGTGTCACCTCCCTTACAAACTGAATTTCTCACACCACATACACATTCTAATGTGAGAAATGGTTATGTACATATGTATGTATATGCAAATATGAATTTGGGTAGGCTACAGTTTTTTAATCACTGCTTTTAGGTAAATTTGGTACTTAATTTGATGTTTAGTTTCCACTAATATTATGCAGAATGCGTAGGGCTGGCTCTTTGCTGGCAACAAATTGCCACTGCTCAGATCACTGTGGTCCTCGAGCACATTCAAAAATGGCAGTAGTATCCATAGTTGCAACTCAAAAACTCACTGAATTATCAAACTGCCTTCGTATCGAACTAGTTCGAATGAGTCGATCTTCGTAAGATAGAGTTAAATCGACTGAAAATATCTTTGTAATTAATTTCATTAATTTTAAAATCTATTTCATAGCACTTTATCCATACATGCATATATAAATTATATTCCACCATTTTCTTCTTTTTCCTCGGTTAATGACTTAACCGTATACAGATCCGCCTTTGGTAACGCTGCGACTGGGGTCTACACTCACACCCGACGATATAAAGGAAGGAGATGATGTATATTTTGAGTGTCACGTACAATCGAATCCTCAATGGCGGAAGCTCTTGTGGTTACATAATGTAAGTAATTTGTTATAAGTATGAGTGTGGAGAATGCACATAACCCCAATGCACACCTATGTACATGCAATGGCGGATACAGGATTTTGTTTGGGGAGGGGCGATTGGAATCGACTTGTCGAATAATGTTAAATTACAGGCATCTAACTTGATTCACAGCGGAGTGACTGATCGAAGCTATATGACCTACAAGCATCCAACCGGCTTGAACCCTCCTTTATTTTTCACACTTATAGAGGTTCTAGTAATTTTTATGAAGTCCGAATTAAAATGTTTTTTGATATAATTTTACTTTAAGTAAGTTTCATGTTGTGGCGCAAGATCCATTTATAGAGTCCCATGTAATAAAACAATAAAACTATTTTGTAAAAAAGCACAAGATAAAAAGTTATGCTCTGGGTTTATTAAAGCCGTATATATTTGTGTATATTACATAAATACTTATTTTTTGCTTATGAGGGATGTAATTAAGTAACTTAACAACTTGTTCGGAATTTTGATTATAAATTGCAAACATAATTTTGCGGTTTCATTTTGGAAATCTTTGTATTATCCGTTCAGTGTCAATATCAATTTCTAAGGGCCAGTTTCAGAGGCAGTTTAAACTTATATTACGTAAACAGAATTTAAAATGAAGAGCTGGCCGACATTTGATCTGCTAATCTTAGTTTAAACAGCCAGCTCGGGCATTTAAATAAAGTTTAAACCACGACCGTGCGCTGAAAAACTGGCCCTAAGTGTACGTGTAAAAGTGCCAGACCTATCAGTCTTTTTTCATTGATGGTACTATGGAACCATGTTTTTAACCGGTGAAGGGTAACTTCCTTCTGAAGTAGCCTCACTAGCTAGAAGTGTAGTCAGAATGCGGAGAAGTTTGTTAATCAACGGAAAAGCATATTCGTTGTCCCATTTACCAAGAACTGCTACTGGTGATTTTAGGAATGGCTTTTCGTTTACCTCATTTGTTCATCGTTCTGACCACACTTTCTACTCCTCTTCCAAACTGATAGCGTCTTTTTGTAGCGTATTACATTCCCTAATTTAATATGTATGAATGTAATAGTTCAACTCAAAAATGCTTATGTAATTTATATTTCGGCAATCCTTATCGGAGATCGATCTAAATATTATTCAATAGCGGTATAAATATTACCTTTGGACAATAATCTTCGGCGCTAGATGCACGATAATTAGCCCGAAAATTTCATCTATCCGCTCTCCGAGGAAGGACAATGTCCAAATAGTATAATTTCTTAGCGGCAAGCGCTTTTTCTACGCATTTTGCTATTATCCCCCTACGAATGTCTGGTTACCCAGTTGAGTCTGAAATTTTCTACATTCGCTGCGGAAATAGACAATAAGTAGTATCGAAAAGTTTGATTCGACATGCATACATATAGTTCTTATCATAACTTTACGACACTCACATATTGGCAATATTTCACTATTTATTTTAAAATTTTTAATTTTAATTATTGTTTTTTTAAAGGTATAGCATATTTTTAACAGAAACCATATAAGTCCAAGTTTCAATCTTTGTGCAAAATTAAAAAAGAAATCAACAAACTTTGTAAAAATTTCTAGCTTTTTAATTAATAATTTAATTTAGTTTTTTAGAAACACGTTGAGTATGCAGTTCTGTAGCTCGATTTCAAGTACCATTGATTTTTGGGAATTTTTTTCGTCGAAGATGTTGCTCATTTTCTCCATATAACAAAAAAATCGTCGCAAATGTTTTGTATGAAATAAAATGGCTAACATGGTCAACAAACAAAAAAAAAGGCCAAAAAACAGTTACTTTAAACTTGCAGTAAAATTGAATGGGCTAAACAACTGCTGCCTCAAAATATTTCTTAAAAATCGAATTAAAAAGTTCCTTAAATAAAAGTTCGAAGTTTTTACGAAAGTTTGTTAATTTTTTAGAACGTTGCACAGAGATTCAAGCTTGGATTTATAAGGTTTTTGTTAAAGATTGTACTATATTTTTTTAAATAAATAATGAAAATTAAAAAATATTAATACAAATGGTCAAATCTTGTCAAAATGTAAATGCCGTAAAGTTATGACAAGGTCTATAAATTCATAGTATTTGCATACCCATTGTTGTATTTTTTAATTTAAGAGATTTACATGCTTTCTTATTCTATAAATAATCTTGTGCAAGCCTAAAAAAGGATTATGATTGAAGATTATAAAAAAAATTTGTTTTAATTTGTTTAATATATTTAACCGAAATTTTTTTCCAGCTCTGGGTGGGAGGGATCGCCCCCATCGCCCCTCCCCTGTATCCACCACTGTGTACATGTGCATACATTCATGCAGACAAATTAAACCGTCGCAGATATATATATATATATGTATATATGTATAAGTATGTAACTATTTAGGTATTTCCACGCTTTTATGCGTGATACCGGAAATGGGATAATAGCTAGGAGACAGTTTATTAAATCGTCTGAGTATAGATCTCAGGCAAAAGCAGATTTAAGTTGTTGGGGACAAGAATGACGGAAGCTCCTACTTACATATGCATATATCTGTACATGTTTAAATACGCACAGCTAAAATAACACAAAGCTTGGGTAGTGACGTGGATAGCACTGCGCTCATAGACTGCGCTTTGGGGCTGTCTCCGACTTACCAAGTGTGTAGATTTCGTGCACATTTGTAGATACATATGTATGTTGATCGTTACCTTAATGTGTAAAGGCACTATCTCAAATTATCGCTAAATCGCAAAAAAGACCGTAACTAACCAAAATTTGTTATTGCGTAAAACGATGTGGGGACTTATAATTCGTTGAAATGCATTATAAGCAGTCAAAAAGTGAATATTGGAATTTTAGTTAGTTACGACTTTTTATATTTCAGCGACGTTGTGTGATAGGGCCTTTCTATATTAAGGTAGCAAAATGTGGTTGTATATATATGTAAATATATGTATGTGTGTAAGTACGTATGCGTGCATGTTCATCTATCTTTTAGTTTGCTGCAATTGGGAATACCCTCAAACCATTGAGAATTTCCGTAAATATTTTACCACCGACCGAAAGCACTTTGAATAAATGAAAATTCTCCACATACTCTGCTGGCAAGACTGAGAGTAACAGTTGTTATTATCTATATTTATTATACAAACACATAAATATGTATAAACGGCTTCCAAATTAAACAAGTAGCAAGACTCTGCGCCATTACCTTTGATTTGGTTCAAATTTTGCTAATATACTAATTTCATATTAAAACTGAGAGAAATGGATCTACAAATTAAATTTTTTTTTTTTTTTTTTTAATTAAGGGCGAGGTAAATATCGATAAAAAGCCAAGTTGGGTCAAAAAAATTGCTTATATCTCACTTCACTATTTCTTTCTCTTTTAATAATTCGGATTTTTGAAAATTGGTATATACCGCGTGCACAAAACCCGATTCCAATTTTAAAATCACCGTTAAAAAATCTTTGTAGGAGTAAAGTTTAAACAAATCATGACCACTCCTCTTATTTTTCTACATTTTTGCATTTGTGCGTCAGTGGTAGTAGGAGCGATGCACAAATTGCCAATAGTTTTCAATTAATTAAAAATATTTTATGTCAAATTGAGGCCTAGGTCCTTTCTTATATTAGTTAAAATATTCTTCTGATAAGCATCCTACCTTTTTTATTTAGCAGGTAGGTGACCGGTTACACGAGGCATGAAGTTCGAAATGTCGTCTCTATGCGGCCATATTAGCCTAGTTGTTGTACAGTTGTCCTCGACTAACCATGAACTATTGGCCTCAGTATATCAGTTAGAGCTGCCAGGAATCCCTGTGCAATCTTTGATCTTAGCATTACCGCGTTCATTGATTTGATGGCAGCCGGGCTATCCGAGAAGATATTAACCACAGCCTTCGTCACGCCATGAATTTGATACTTCTGCCTGACTTCTCTCTACACTCTGAACTCTGCAGTGGTCCGGAATACGGACGGATAATTCCAGTCATATTTATTTAGAAAAAACTCCGTAGCCAACTCTGTTGGCTAGCTTAGATCCATCCATGTAAAAATTGAGTTCCCTCCTTTCTCCATGGTCTTGTTTGTCTTAAAGAGCTACCCATAGTGTGAAGTAAAGAAGCGTGACCGAACCGCCGATGCTTCCACGTGGTTTCCTAACAAAGTTACTGCAGGAAAATTGGTTAGTACTGCTAGCACTTTGTTTGGGATGGTCTTTAAAGTACCCGACATTCACAAAAACGCTGCTCTTTGGACCTTACTTAGAAAGTTTAGGAAACTTGTCTTTGGAGTTGATACTGAAGAATCGCAAAGGCAATATATAATACGGGACGTTAATCCCCAGCTTATTTGCATGTGTATAATGCAACGTTGGCCTTCTTAACTTTTTCCTTTGTATTAGGTTTCCACGTAAGCTTCCTATCTAATATGAGTCCTATATATTTAAAATTATCCTTCAAAGTAATCTCCACAACTTTGAAAACTAGCGGGGATACATTTTCCCATTTGAGCCTATGTTTCTTTGTGAAGACAATTACTTCAGTTTTATCGGGGTTTATTCCGAGTCCCTTACTCTCTGTCCAGTTTCTAATCATTGACGTATTAGCGCGCAGAATGCCTATAATGTGTATGTAGGCATTTTCCTATAGAGTCAGTAGCAAGGAGCCCAGAGAAGGGGGAAGAGAACGCCTTCCTGAGGGTTGCCTATGGATACCTTAATGTAGTGTTGCCTAACCTAGCCGTTATCTTCGGTATGACGAGTAAAGTTTCGAACAGAGCGGCCACGTTAGGGTCAACACCAAAATCTTCTGAGGCACCGATAATGGCGCTTGCACTGATGTTGCTGAAGGCGCGTTCTATGTCTACAAAAGCATATTCCTTATCATATAAGCTCTATTCAACCAACCCAAAAAAAGATTGTAAAGCGGTTTTCGTGGATGTGCCTTTTGTGAAGTAATTATCTTGCATTTGAGCTCGACCGAGAAACAATTTTCTGCTTTCACTTTCTGGAGAAACTTCAAAAATGTATAAGTTCGAAATTTGGAGATTAGATCTCGGAAAAAATGTTATTGGTTAGGATATTTTTTGAGTATTTTTGCTGAATATAATTTGTTCAAATTAAGTGGGAATATATATAAATATGGATCGTAATTTAAAAAATTAAAAATCACAGATAGAAAGTTTGATTAATTGTTTTTCCAATGATACTCAACTTTTGTAATTCACACAAGAAATAGCGAATTTATAAAGAGTTTCGTTAACTACCACCCTTATGCTGTAATCCGTCGTAGATACGATTTTGCTACGAATCGTAAAATTGGTATGCTGAAATCCGAGTTTTCGTATCGTAATTTCGAAATTCGTGGGTCATCTTCGAAATTCGTAATGTTGGTATGCCTGAATCCGACGTAGCTGTCGTTCATGTCGGAGCGAAGCAAATTGTTTTAAAATATCAATAAAATAAAGTGTGTTAACGCATAAATATGTATGTAAGTTGAAGTGTGAATAGAAAAACAATTTATTAAATGTTTACAAAATTATCAGGTCGAAGATCACAACAAATCGCTCGCAATACGAAAAATTGGTGGAATGCATGAGCGAAAGGCCGGACATTGGTCGAAGCTTTGTAAAAGGAGCTAAAGGGGATGTTGTGGAATTTTGGGAAGAGTTTAAGCGCAAGAATTAAAGCGGCACAATATCTAGTGAAATGTAGGCCCTTAAAAGGAAGCAAGCTTATATTTTATCGTTTAAGTTAAATGGATCAGAACAATCTTCTAGCCATCTCCTTTGTATATTAATGCAACTGTTAGCTGTTCTTCCTCCTGGGGCAAAAGTGCACTGACTCCTCTGTATTTTACTTAATTAAGGATAAGTCTTTTCAAATAATGATTGATCTAATTTTTTTAATTTCACTATTAACTTGCGATTATATTTATTTTGATTTGTTTCTGCCAAAGCAGCTGATTAAAAATTTCGAATTTCACGTTTTTAGCAGGCAGTGCCGCTGATAGTTACGGTCGGATAACAGCATACCAATTTTCGAATTTTCGGAACGGAGCTACGAATTCGTAACTACAAACATTCGGATTACAGCATAGGGGTGTAATAAACCTGGTGTATATATATAGCATGTTTTGTTGATATTTTTAACGCACATAGTTAAAAAAAAAAAATTAAGTCCATTTCTGTTAGTTGAAGTATGAAATCAGGCCGTGTGAAATATTTGAGCTAAATCAAAGGCCATCACGCGGAATAGCATCATATAGTTAATATGGAATCGCCGTATATGTATGCACATGTAAATACCATTCTACCTAAGTACATAAGTACTTATGTATGTATAAATATACGTAATCTGCTTTATCGTGAGTTCCGTACTAACAAAAAAAAACTAAACTTAACAATTTTTTTCTGAATTTTTCAAGAACATTCACCTCGAACACAACACCTCGGCGCGCGTCATTCGCTCCAATCAGAGTTTGGTGCTACAAAAAATTACTAAACACTATGCAGGAAATTATGCTTGCAGCGCCATCAACGACGAGGGTGAAACTGTCAGCAACCAGCTACCGCTGCGTGTAAAATGTAAGTAGAATGCAAAATGCCGAAGGCCATCTATCATAATTCTCCATTTTCCCATCGAAAACAAGTGTTTACAAAGATTTAACTTTTCTCCCTCCACATTTCTCCTGCCACATCCTAAAACATTTTTCACTCAACTTCGCTTCCATTCAACTGCTTAGTTATAACTTTTATACATATGTATGCATTCAGTTCGTCCTCACTCTCCTCATCGCCTTGCCACAAAAATTCTATTACTGTTAGCTGTTGGTCGCCTGCTGTGCATCAGGTATTCTTAATCAGTATCTGTCCGAAACTTTGTTACTTAGATTGGAAACATCGTAAACAGAATCAGCAGCAGATTTCCATAGGTTCTTCTCTTTCACAAATGCCTTTCGTGCTGTGTATTGTTGTTTTTGTTAGTATTGTTCAGTAAAATCAGTTATTTACATATTGGTTAGAGGTGCTACGTCTTATTGTGAGCAGGTTAAAGAGTGAAAGCTTTTAAGCATATTCGTACGCGTGTATTTATGTAAATGTATGTACGTGACTGTGCCGGCACGATTCGGTTCATTAATAGAGAATTGCAAAATTTCTTCTTTTTTCATTACGTAAACATCAGTGTAACAAAGCTTTTTAAAGAGATTCATGCAAATGCGAAAACGAAATTCGAACTTAAAATAAAAGAAGTAAGGACAGTTCTGTCCTCGGCTGTACTTCCATAAACATGTGGAAACTTAACTTCAACCAACATATCAAAATGCAATAACTTTAATCCGTTATGTGTTAGCAACACCTCACATAAACATTGTTTAAAGTGTGAACTTTTTACTTTTAACAATGTTATTGGGCTTTTTCGCACGACTTGTTTGTTTGAAAAAATGGAAAAGCAACAAAACAGTTATTGTTGCGACTTCGGATATTGCCATATCTCGTAATCTGACTTCTTTCTTTAGACTTCAACAATAATTGAACCCACATCATCAATGCGCGAATTTGGCAACGCTAACCACTGAGCTAACCAAGAAATGAAAAAATTTCAATGAGTAAAAGATGACTATGATTTGCGAAACTAAAATTCCATTGTCACTCGAAAAAATCCTGATTGTGTTTTTAAATATCTTTGAGTAATTTTCAATTTCAAAGGTTCACACGAAATTTAAAAAAAATTGCAGCATTTTGTACGAAAAACGAAACAAATCTAATGTAATAAAACTAGTGTGCCACGAAAGGAAAAAATTACAATAAATAAAAGATGACTATGATTTGCAAAACTAAAATTCCATTTTTATAATTTTTATTGGCGCACTAGAAATTCATTATAAAAATGTTATATACATACATGAAGAAAGTAGTATATAAATATGTGCATAAAGAATACTACGTCGGCCGCTGTGGTGTTGTGGCAAGCAGTGCGCGCTTCCACTCCGCTACGCCTGGGTTCAAGCCCTGGTCAAAGCAACATCGCAAAAAGGATAGAAAAAAGGTTTTTTCTTAACAGCGGTCGTCCCTCGGCAGGCAATGGCAAACCTCCGAGTGTATTTCTGCCATGAAAAACAGCTTCTCATAAAAATACAATCGCCGTTCGGAGTCGGCGTAAAACTGTAGGCCCCTCCGCTTTGTGTGACAACATCAAGGCGCACGCTACAAGTCGGAGGAGAAGCTCGGCCAAACACTAACATATGTGTAAGCGCAAATCTATTATTATTATTATTATTAAAGAATACTGTGTAAAAATCTTAAATGTCAATATTTAATGACTTTTAAATACTATGGCTTTTAATTTAAGGCGTGCGTGTAAACGTGTTAGATGACTGTGTATGGTGCTACTGGGCGTATACGTTACGGGAAGCTATTACTACGTTTCAGTGCTGCCGCGCCCGAAAATAAAGTTTAACAAAGTCTTTCAAAAAGTTGAACAAATCCCATTAAAATTAAGCAACTTATTTAACAGGTCTTATTAAAACGAAAATGCTTGGCGTTACTGTTTGTTTCATCCTGAGCTTGGTAATAGAAATAAAAAGTAAGCAAGTCAGTAAGTAAGGGCTCTCTAAGGCTGAGTTTTGTCGTCAAAAGTAATGATTGTATAGTCTAAGGGCCAATTTCGAATGGATATTTAAACGGAACTTAAGTTTGATTATAGATTGTTGTCTAAATGCCATTTAGATTTCGTTGGGATTCAGATCAACTTTGTTTAAATATGCCAAACAATTGGCAGCACTGCTGCTTATTCCTTGAAATTGTTGTTGCATTGGCTTGTTTGTTTACATTTTTTGCTGAACACCTGATTCATTTAGGAGGGATTTGGTGGGATTGATTAAACAACCTACCAATCAATCTTGGTTGTTTGGTATAAACACAGGGCTGCATATGTATCTCATATTTAAATAGCAAAATTAGCCATTTAAGTGCAGACTAAATGTATGATCTGAAAATGAATAGTGGAAATCAATCAACAATCTTTACTTAAGTAGGCCATCTCAAGTCGGGCCTAACAGTTGCTAAATTTGAAAACTATTACACATTCTGTCAGGCTTTCTATACATATTCCTATAATAGTTATCTGTCCCTTCGCTAGTTTTTTGAATGCATGCAAAAAACGACTTTGGCATCATGTTATCCATAATGTGTGTGTTGATCTTGTAATGCAAATGAAGGGACCTAAAGGTCGCCTCCGAACGGCAAATGGGTTTTATCAGAAGCGATTTCATGCCAGAAGTACACTAGGAGGTTTGAAAATGCGACGACCGCAGATCAGGAATTGCGTAGAGCAACAATTGCTGGAACTCTATGTGGGATCTGGATGACAGTCTCCCTAAAATAAATGTAAAAAATGTATTGAAATGGTAACTCTTCTGATTATGAATTTTTGAGGAAAATTATCCTTTTTGACTATTTAGATAAAAATATTTAGCAAAACGAAGAAAAGTTTAACATTTTAACACGCAGGAAAAACTTAAGCAATTTTGCTTAAATTTAAGCAAAACGGCAACGCTGCTACGTTTATGCGGCAGAATTCATGAGAACGAAAAATGACACTGAAGATAGTACACCGCCGAAACCGGTTTGTCTCCAAACTAAATTTGACAAGGGATGACGGAAATTCGTTCCAAACTACATCAAAATTCATGAATTCTTCATTTCATGAAATCAAAAATGGTTCCCTTTATGCATAATTTGCGAATTCATGAAATGAAGCGTTTTGAAAAGTGGCAGTGGTATTTTCCCCCAGATCTGCGTAATTTTTGTTTACGATTACATTTCAATTACGATTGCGTAATTGTAATCCTTAAATTATATACGATTACGATTACTTTAATTGTAATCCTAAATGTTACCATTGTGATTATAATAATTGTAATCTTAAAAATTAAGGGACTATGATTACTGTAATCGAAATCATGGAAAAGATGATTATAAATACAGTAATTGTAATCCTAAAAATTTTAAGATTAAAAGTACAGTAATTGTAATCATTAAAATTATGATTACGAATACTTTAATTGTAATCGTAAAAATATTATGATTACAATTAACGTAATCGTAATCAAGAAAAAGCTGATTGCGATTTTCTGATATTCTATAGAGGTTTTTTTAGTTTTGTAAATGAGCCGAACTTTCACCGAAAAGTATGTAAAATTGATTTAAAGTTGAAATAATACAGTTACACAGCGGCCGCAGTGGTTAGCAGTGTGCGCCTGTATTCAAGCCCTGTTCAACCCAACATCAAAAAAAAAAAAAACAAAAAAAAAACAAAGAACTTTTTTTCAAATAGCGGTCGTTTCTCGACAGGCAATGGCAAACCTCCAAATGTATTTCTGTCATCAAAAACAGCTTCTCCTAAAAATGCAATCGCCTTTCGGGTCGGCGTAAAACTGTAGGTCCCTCCCCTTTGTGTGACAACATCCAGGTGGACAGCGAATCAAAATCAAACTTTGTTGGAAATACTGTGACCACGAGTCTGTGTAGAATATTACACCAATTTCAAACAAATATGCGAATGCATAATTTAAATCCATTTTAGTCTATACAAATCAATATTTGCTCTAAGCAAAACTAATTTCTTTATTACTGTAATAGTAATCATGAATTGCATGATTGCGATTACTTTAATTGTAATCCTAAAAATTTAACGATTACGACTACTGTAATCGTAATCCTCATTTTCATGATTACAATTACGGTAATTGTAATCCTGAAATTTTTAGGATTACGATTGCTATAATCGTAATCATAACAAGTAAGAAAGTCTAAGTTCGGGCGGAGCCGAACATTAAATACCCGGCGCAAGTATTAAATATGTTTTTTCACCTTTCCGAAACCTTCCGCTAGATGGTAAGCCGGGGTGTATCAATTTTGAGTAAATTAGCGTCCTTCAATTTCGAAATATTGAAGTTTCAAGCATTTCTGAAATTTACCGTTATATGAGAAGCGGCCGTTATTTTAGTCCGATTTCAATAATTTTCAACGTTTTGCTTATATGTGGCAAGCACAATAACCACACCGAGTTTGGTANTTTTCATCCTGATCATTTATGTATACATTTGTCTATATCTATCTCGATTCGTTTTGGCTGTTACAAACAACCGTTATGTGAACAAAATTAATATACCCTTGTGCACAAGTGCGCTCGGGTATAAAAAGTACGATTACGACTACAGTAGTCGTAATTGTCAAATTTTAAGGATTACAATTAAATTATTCGCAATCAAGCATGTTATAATTACAATTACAGTAATCGTTATTCTGAAAAATTTAAGGATTACAATTACAATAATCGTAATCCTAAGTAATCAAAATTCAATCGTAATTATAAAGTGCCCAGCTCTGCTTCAAAGAAAGGAGAAGGTTATCAATTCGTAGGAATATTTTTTTAGATTTTATTTTAATTTTATTTTTTATGTATGTTTGGACCACATTAACCGATTTCTATAATTATTTTTTTAAAGGAAAGGTGTTACCTCTCAGGTGGTCCCAATCCTCTCTAGCTCCAAATCCGATGCTTATCTTTCGCTTCTTTGCTGGTCAGCTGCGGAAGACGTCGTACGATCCTGTGTTCTTCTAAATATTTCTGCCCATTTCATTCCATGGTTAAAATAAGCCTATGTTTTTCCAGTGACTTCTACCAACTTGATGGAAGCATGGATTTGCAAAACCTAGTTCGTATTTTTATTGGATGGCCTATTAAAGCTTTCATGTACCGGCATACGTAGTTTTAAAAAAAGTGGAACACATTGTGAAAATAAATGTCTAAGCGAAATTAAAGGCTAAGATATATATCCCTTTCCGTGTATTTGTACAATATACTGTACATCTAATTATTTGTAACATTGGAAGCGTGCTACTAAAAATCGTATTAACATTTTTGAAAACAAATTAAACTTTATGAAGTTTTGGACTGTCCCGAATAGTTTACGTAAATTTCAAAATCGAAAACGTTTCAAAAACATTTTTAGAATTGAATTTAAAAGTAGGCCATTTTATAAAATTCCAGTGACATGCAAGTGGTGGTAATTTACTGTACAAACAAGTAAAAAGTAGAGGTTCGGGCGAAACCGAACTTTATATACCCGGCGCAGGTATCAAATATCGTCGTTTCATCTTTATCTGAACTACCTTTGAATGATAAGTAGGGGGATTTCAATCGTTTTCGATACTATGCAGAGTTAGACTTAATGATAAAATTGAACCTGTTAGGTACAAATCGATTAAGAAGTTACCGAGGTACACCTTTGTAGTCATAAAGTGGGCGGTGCCACGCCCAATTCCTAAAAGTCTATAGCAGTCTTATTTATTGTTAGGAGGTTGCTGTAACTATTAACTTGGAGTAATTTAGTGTCCTCAGTTATTGAGATATCGCAGTTTTCGTATTTCTGAAATTTACCGTAATATAGGAACCGGGTGTAATTTTAGTACGATTTGAATAATTTTTAACGAATTTATTTTCCGACCCAGGGTTATTAAGTGCACCGAGTTTGGTAGAAATTGATAAATCGGTTGCCGAGATACACATTTGTTGTCATAAGTGGGAGGCGCCATGCCCATTATCCAAAAATTTATAATATTATAATTTTCTGCTAAGTGGTTATTGCAATCATCGATTTTAAGTGACTTAGCTCCAGTAGTTACTGATTTATGGCACTTTTCGTGTTTCTGTAAATTACCGTTATATGGCAGGTCGGTGTGGTTATTGCCCGATTTCAAAGATTTGCAACAGATTTCTTACCTAGTCCCTAGGCAAGGATCGTACCGAGTTTGGAAAGATTGGTTAAGCGGCTACTGAGATACAGCATTTCATCATAAGTGGGTGGAGTCACACCCATTTTCCAAAAATTTCATAACAATATTATTTTTTACCACAATTCTACTCCACATACAAATTTTCAACAATTTGCATCTAATATTTACTGAAATATCGCAGTTTTTGCATTTTTCGAAAATACCGTTATATGGAAAGTGGGCGTGGTTAAAGACCGATTTCAGTACCAACCTACCTTGGATAAAGGGCAACCTACATACCAAATTTCGTTGAGATATCTCAATTTTTCTCGAGTTATCGTGTGTCTTTTACAATATATTGTACAAGCGTCCGTAAAAGTTGCAGTTGAAAAGGCAATTAGGGTGGTTCTTGCCGTAGTTTTTCCAAAGTTTGTGTGCTGTTATTGCAGTAAAGGGTAGATTTTTGATTTATTGATCTACTGAAGACAGAAAAACAGGGGAGGTTTATTTAAAACGGGTCGTTTGTACTTTATATTGTAATTGTATCTGAAAATTTTCTTAATTTCTTTATATCATTCTTTTCTCGTGGAGAAACTTAGCTAAAGATACTTAAAAAGATATAAAATATTCATTCCAACATATCTGAATTAAAATCATTTATTTTGTACATATGTACATAAGTTCCTTTTCAATGAAATAAAAGTTTTATTCCGTCAAACTTAGAGAAATACTTATTGAGTATTCTTGAGTGCTTTTACTCCTTTGCGGACCTTTGTACAATATATTGCACAAATTTGAGGTTGTCCTAATACCTGCGCAAAACAACTTTTGATTTTTTTTTTTTTTTTTGCTTTTGGTATTATGAGGCTCTAGAACCTTGTAATTAAGAGGAAGAGTTTTTATATTCGTCATTAGCTCCCGCCTGAAAGGGTCGTTTTTACCCTTACTTCAAAAAACCCCGCAAAAAGCAAATTGCCAAGGTTGTTAGAGCATTGATATATCCTAGAAAATTATTCTTTGGAAAATTTTACTAGCGGTCTCTCAGGCAAAAACTTGATGCCACTTTTTTGAAAACTACCTAGGCCTTGACATGAAAACTTTAGTAGGCTTTTGCGGAACTTTGTACAATATATTGCACAAATTTGAGGTTGTCCTAATACCTGCGCAAAACAACTTTTGATTTTTAATTTTTTTTTTGCTTTTGGTATTATGAGGCTCTAGAACCTTGTAATTAAGAGGAAGAGTTTTTATATTCGTCATTAGCTCCCGCCTGAAAGGGTCGTTTTTACCCTTACTTCAAAAAACCCCGCAAAAAGCAAGTTGCCAAGGTTGTTAGAGGATTGATATATCCTACAAAATTATTCTTCGGAAAATTTTACTAGCGGTCTCTCAGACAAAAACTTGATGCCACTTTTTTGAAAACTACCTAGGCCGTGACATGAAAACTTTAGTAGGCCATAGAATAAAAATATGAACTAACTTTTACAAATCCATCGAGTGTTTGACTACAGGATGGATATACTTTCAGAAAATGTTGACAAAATCTAGGCTGGTTTCGACTGTCGCAGAGTGTTAAATTCATAATTTTAGTTTGGAGTGTAACAATTCTGGAATGAGATTGAAAACTGTTATTTTTCTGTTTAATTCGTTCGTGTTAATTTCGAATTCACCACCCTTTCATTTCCTCTCCAAAGAATCTTTGAATCCAAGAAAAAAAGCCAAGAGCACACACACGTCCTCATTAATCTACTTTAACTTTTCTCTTTTCCTTCTAATTTCCTTATGTCCACAGATACGCCTGTCTGTAAGCATTTGGATCGTGTCATACTAATTGGCGCCTCAAAGGATGAAACAGTCGAAGTCACGTGTGAAATACAGGCTGATCCACCACCCAGGTAAGTGTGGCAACCATCGTGACAATGCCATAATCAAGCATAGTGTAACCCGTTCATCAATGTCAGCTTTGAGTAAAACAAGATGGACGAGTACAGAGAATGCACATGTGAGAACCTACCTACATATGTATGTGTGTATGTAGAAAAAGCAAGCGAAGCCAAATAGGCACAACAATCATAGAAATTAGCAAAAATGTTTGTGTGCACCAACGCAAATGCTTTGTATCCTAAATTGTAGACAACTACGGCAGCTGTCACAGCAACGAGAGGTGAGGTAATGAACTAAAGGGGCAGAAGACTGCACAGTCGCAACGGAAAAGACAGCATTCGCACCTGAGTGGGTGTCGAGTGAGAAAGTTTTACTTCCTGCTCGTTGTGATGGCAGCCTAACTTTGTCTAATTAAACTTTACATATGCGTGCGTGTATGTGCAAGTGTTTGAATATCCTTGTCAGAACGATATGCAGAAAGCGTGTGGAAGTAATAGTCGGAAATAAATAGTAATTAATTTTCGCTGTCCAATTGCTTTG
The DNA here is from genome assembly GCF_001687245.7 of Rhagoletis zephyria. NCBI lineage: Eukaryota > Metazoa > Arthropoda > Insecta > Diptera > Tephritidae > Rhagoletis > Rhagoletis zephyria. The sequence goes on along the minus strand of NW_016157218.1, from coordinate 276,022 downwards.
CCGCACACAAATAAAACTTCTAACCAACCAGATGAATGCGTCTTCAAAGGAACATTCCTATACTAGCGTTCGATTCGTATTTGAGATGTGTTATTGCACACTCGGGTAAAAGGATGAGAAAGGATGTCGTGCAGCACATTCATCATCTATAATTGGGTGCAGACATTTTTGGTGCGTAGTGCCAAAATGACGTATAACTTGGTAATTCGTCAACATTTTCAGTGAGGGGGGAAGGAGAAGACAAAACAGTGGATGAAGCGATAATTGCGACAAGATTCAAATATCGCAGCAGCATTTTGAGGCATCGGGTAATGCAAGGAGCCCACAGTAAAATTTGTGTGTACTGTATGTATGTATGTATGTACGATCATATCAGCGTGCATTGAACTCAGAAAATGCGTATGTACATATGTATGTACAGATATGTACGTGCATGTTAATTAATTGGTTTTGGTGATTTATAAATTAAAGTTAACTGTTATTAGCTAAGGTCATAAATTAATTAGCTAAGGTACTCTTTTGACATTAAATAGCAGCCATAGAATTTTATTAGGATCTGCCATACAAATTTTGGCAATTAATTTCTTTTTATATTAAAATTCTTTCAGGACTTTTCGTTGGAAATTCAATAATTCAGGCGAGACTTTGGACGTTGGCAGTGAACGTTTTAGTGTAAACGACAGCAGAAGTATTCTTAAATATACACCGGTATCTGACCAGGTATGAAAGAAATTATTTTTCGATTTGAATGTGTATGAAAAAAAACTAGTAATTCGAATTGCTTAACTTAAGTTTAAAATTCTTTCAAAAATTTAATTTTACTTGATTTTGAACATTTATTTCACTCTTAAGGCAATGTTATTGTGTTCTTATTGCTTTTAGGATTACGGCACTTTATCATGCTGGGCTTCTAATGAAGTTGGAACACAAAGTCAACCTTGCATGTTTCAAGTTGTGCTAGCTGGTAAGTATAAACTGATGGTAAATTTTCTATGGAAGTTTTATGGTTCGATGTAGTATATAAGTATTTATGTATATGTGTGTATTTAGTGAACTCGTTGTATAGCAAGAAAGAAGCATAACGTTGTCTAAACGTGAAAAGATGCCAAGTCCATTTTTAGAAAAAATGCCGGACAGACGAAAATTCGATGTAGTTTCGTATTATTTGACTTTCTGCATCAAAAACTAAATAAATTTAAAACAAGTAAGAGCAGCGCTGTCTTCGGCTATGCCGAAGGCTTCATACCTTTCATGAACATCTGCAAATTTTACTTTGACAGATTACTGCTTTTGAATACATCTGCATACATCGATAGAGGAGTTACATACTTATATAAAAAATCGCATCTAAACAATCAGAGGTATGGAAGATATACTTTATATGGCACCAATCTAAGTGATTTTCACTGCTATGTGATCGGTATGTAAACCGGTAACACAATTTATTGGGTTTAGTTTCCTACATAAAGGAGATATATCGCAAAAACTGGTATCTGAACAATCAGTGCTATAGGAGATAAAGCTTATACAGCATAGATTTTGACGATTTTCTCAGTAGACTTTGTATTATTATTTATAAAATATCTTACGAAATTTATCGGTTTTAGCTGTTCAAATAAAGGAGTTTTACAGTAAAATCCCATATCTGAACAATCAGATGTATGGAAGATATATGTTGTAGTCACCCGATCCTTGTTATTTTCACTGTAAGTATTCTGTTAATAATGAGTGAAAATGGTGCGAAATTTCATGTTCCTAGCTGCATAAATGGAGGAGTTATGATAAAAGACCTCATATCTGAACAATCAGTTGTATGGGGGCTGCAGGTTATAGTGACCCGATCTTTGTTATTTTCGCTGTAAGTCTTCTGTTGATAATGAGTGAAAACAGCGCGAAATTTCATGGTCCTAGCTACATAAATGGATGAATTATAACGAAAAATCTCATATCTGAACAATCAGTTGTATGGGAGCTATAGGTTATAGTTACCCGATCTTTTTAATTTTCACTGTAAGTTTTCTGTTGATAATTATTGAAAACAGTGCGGAATTTCATGTTCCTAGCTATATAAATGGAGGAGTTATAACGCAAAATTTTATATCTGAACAATCAGTTGTATGGGAGCTATAGGTTATAGTTACCCGATCTTTTTAATTTTCACTGTAAGTTTTCTGTTGATAATTATTGAAAACAGTGCGGAATTTCATGTTCCTAGCTATATAAATGGAGGAGTTATAACGCAAAATTTTATATCTGAACAATCAGTTGTATGGGAGCTATAGGTTATAGTGACCCGATCTTTGTAATTTTCACTGTAAGTATTCTGTTGATAATGGGTGCAAGTACTGCAAAATTTCATGTTCGTAGCTGCATAAATGGAGAAGTTATAACGAAAAATCTCATATCTGAACAATCAGTTGTATGGGAGCTATATGTTATAGTGGTCCGATTCTTCCGGTTCCGACAAATGATTAATACATTATAAAAATACACCCACCTACCAAATTTGATCCGGATATCTCGAAAACTGAGAGACTAGATTGCATACAAACAGACAGACAGACGGACAGACGGACATGGCTAAATCAACTCAGCTCGACGTTCTGATCATATAAGTATACATTTTAATGGGTCTATCTCTTTTTGTTCTGGTACTTACAAACATCGGACCAAAGTTATAATACCATTTCATGCTCATGAAAGGTATAAAAAGTGGACTAGGCACCTTTTCACCTTTGGATAGCGATAAGCATTATTGCTGCAGGAACAAAGTTCTAAAAAAATTCCTAGTAATTTTATAATACATTGCCGCTGTAATCAAGTGATTAATTCATTAATACTACTGTAACCCTACATACCTGTTCTGAATCCAAGCTGCCCGAGGCATAAAGTTATGTTCTTGGATAAGAGGTCTGCCACACCGTGCGTTTTGAACACTCTCAACGAATTAAGCATAGCGCTTTCGATGGAAGCAATATCTTCAATTACAATCAAAATCTGTTGAGAAGCTTATGAAATTCTCGTTCAAGGAAAATTACTGCCATTGTTATATTGTTGTTCTTGTTATGTTTAAATTTACGCATATAAAGAGAGGTAACCAGTTTCCTCTCCTAGTGTGTGCAAAATTAAACAATGTCTGTTTACTTTTACATATCAAATTTGTCACGTAGCGCACACAAGGGGTGGGTTTTGGGGCTAAATTTATTATGATATAAGAAATTTTGAAAGAAAAAATTTTCTTTTCCATTTCTTGTGCGTCATTTTGTAAGAATTTTTCTTTTTTTCTTGAGAGCTCTTTAAAGTTTAACTGCGAATGAAAACATTGTCTTAAAAATATGCAATGCATACTCACTTACTGTTGCTTTTTACACTTCACAGCCTAAAAAAGTTTACCACTGATATGTACTTAATAAGCATTCGAAGATTTAATTTGCTAACTTCGAATTCGTTCCACCAAAATGAGCTACATGATAAAAATACAAGTTCAGTTAAATATTAGTTATTCGAATTATTAAAAAATGAGAAACCAGAAATCGACGAAAATTAATAAAAAAGTGTACAAATTTCGTGAAATTATTTAATTTATTTATATTAAAATTCTTTTGTAAAATTTTGTATTACTTTTGAAAGTTGAGTGCATCTTTAACCGTTAATTTTTTCATGATTTAATGATCGGATCTAAACCAAATTACGAGACGACCCTTAAGGTACCATCTTTCCGGTAAAAAAAAAAAAATAATTATTGGAATCAGTTCACGCGGTGCAAAGTTATGTGGTGGAATAAATAAAAGAAGTAAAAATACTCCGATGAATTGATAACCTCCCCTTTTTTGAAGCCGGTTAAAAATGTCTGAGTTCTTTGTAAATTTTATGTAAATAAAATGCAATTGATGATACTTTAAATAGTTTGCTTATTTATTTCATACTGTAAATAAAACTTTCATAAATGTATTTTAAAGAGCGAATTTTCGGTATTTGCTGATGATATATATTTAGAAGTATAAACCCTTTCCCCCACAAAATATATTCCTGCGTGCGCCCCTGTCACTTAGTATTTATTATTTTAAAAAAATATATTTTTACTTTCAAAATGTTTGTAATTTTAAACATTTCATGTGTATATTTTAAACAACTCATGTTCAAAATCAAATCTTGAACATCTTGTGCGTATACTTGAACAGATTCTGGTTGAAAAATAAACACTTTTCAATAGTAGTTTTCCATGCACTTTTTAGAGCGTAATTACTTTTTGATATTGATAAAATATGTAAGCCAATAATAGTGCTATTCGAATAAAAAGTAAAACAAACTACCGGTTCCTAAAAAAAATTTCTAACGAGAAACCAATTTTTATAAACCAGAAAAGAAAGAATGGTATCCTGGCATGATTTTTTAGATTTGGTTATGATTTTATTTCAGCTCTGTACACTTGTCCGGATAACCGGATATACGAATCTAAAAATTTCCAATAAAAACAATTGTTTTTGTAATGAAGTGTTGTATACGCATCTATATATTACTCGGATATTCGAATTTCAACACACTATACACACTATGATATCCGGATATTCTGAGTTTTTATTCAGACCTGGAAATTTATACTAAGGCCCAAATGAAAGATTTTGAATAGCACTACACCCAGTTTGCTGTTTGTGGTAAATAAATACGTGACTTGGCTACATAGCTGCAAGAAAATCATAAAAAATATAAGAAATCGTAGCAGGACACCATGTATTTTAAATTGAGGTTTCAGTTTTTTTTTGTTTTTTAAGCAGTGGGTCATCTTTCTGGTCTCAAAATCTTTAAGACTACTATGGTAGAATTCCGGCTCAATGGCAATATTTGTCCATGAAAGGGAATTTAATTAGCATTCCAACCCACTTTGACTTTGTAGTAGTAGTCTGTACAGAGTGTAAGGATTTTGTTCTAAGTAATAGATTAAGCATTATGTGGTTAGACCTTAAGTGATTTTGTGTTTCTACCGTAAGGCATAACTGTAAGAATGCTTGTCAGAAAATAACATGAAATAAAGATCACTTTGGATCGAATAGCGAAGCCGTGAAGTCTTTGGTAATTTAAAACACCATTTGCAGTGAGTATATATTTTGCTAAAACGTCGAGTACAGCACAACTACAATTTGGAGTACGTGTACAACTATAATTTTGGAGTACGTGCACATTTACATACTTGGAGCAGCAAAGTAAGAGGATATTTTCCAGACCAAAGGTGCGTGCATATTTCATCAGAAGTGGTCGTTAGAACCATTCCTACAAAAAGAACAAAGTATGGAGTCCGAAGGAGTTAACTCTGAGAAGTACTCGCTTCTGCAATTGAAAAGCTGGTGCGCTGCTGTTGGTGTCAACGCAAGCGGCGCAAAGGCGTCGCTAGCTGCTAGACTGAACGAATTATCGGCAGAAGCCCGAGGAATCTGCCCGGGCGAAGACAATGGGGCGGAAGATGGAGCGAGCAGTGGTAGAGAAAACGTTACGGACAAAGAAAACGTTGCGAGCAAAGATAAGGTTGAGCGGCAAAGGAAAGACAAAGGTGCGTCAAAAGAAGTCAACAACGGTGCGTCAAAAGAGGTTATCAACGGTGCGT